>NC_143553.1:144285000-144585000 GCF_054136105.1 Typopeltis vanoorti
CACATTCTTTCACAACACTCGAAGAAATCTCATCCAGTCAAAATTGTTTAATATCCTAAAGCACCTCAAGTCGCTTCACCATGAGACAAAATCATTTGTATCAGTTTGAAATAACTTAAAATAATTTAGCAATAACTTGCTTGGAATATTTACCAATTCAATGGAAATAGTAATTATTTCAGTTATTCATTGATATCCATACAGAGGGGGGGGGGGGGGAATAAAAACTAAGGTATTCTCCTTAGCCTGTTTCGCTTGTTTCCCTCCCCCATTATCCGCGGGGGATACGTTACATCCCGAGGATAGACCGAACCCTATATGTACTATGTTTTTTCCTAATACATGCATGTCTATGATAAAGTTTAATTTATAAACTAGGCACAGTAAGAGATTAACAACAATAAATAATAATAAAATAGAACAATTATAATACATACTGTAATAAAGTTATATGAATGGAATCTCAGCAACCTCAGCGTGTTTTTATTACTATTATTATTATTAGTACTGTAGTATTATTATAGGCTTCCTTCGGCATATAGTCCTGATTTTCGAAAGGCAGCAAGCTACGTGTAGCTTTCTCCACCTTTGCAACGAGTTGCCCAAGGGTTGGACTACCTATGGGATCAGCCGAATTCTGTATTACTAAAAGAAAGAGCCATACAGCTTCATTTCGGCGATTTAAATTTCCATAGGCAAACTCTATATTAGATCCAACATCATTTCAAAGCCGAATGTTTGTAGAAACATTGAAAGTTTCGTAAGTTGACCTGAGAGCTTACGAGAATAAAATCCTCGGCATCCCCTAGTTGAACTACCTACTTGACTTAAATTGATTTCTAGAAAGCGGCGAAGTACTTGAAGCTTGCTCCACCGTTGCTTCCAGTCGCCTTGTATTGTACAATTTCAGTCCTCTCGTGGTATCGCTTCTCAGCCTTATATGTGTTTGTGGTATGTCGAGATGTAAAATGCATTTTTTATCGTGGGTCGCGGTAGGAGAACTTTAAAAAACAGTGGCCTAGTTCAACATTGAATGCTATCATGCTTATTAAAAGTAAATAAATGAAAGTTAAGGGATTATATTTCGAACAGCACATTTCATTATCGAAACCTATGAAAGTGATGTTAAGAAATATAGAAAGTTTTTTTCTTTCATTTTTTGTAAATGAATGTTCGTGTATATATTTTAAGTAAAAATAAGCTTGTTGTGAGTGAAAATATAAACTTTTTTATGATATCCCACTTCAATCAAGTCGTGTCGGATAAAAGGATTTCTATTAAAGTGTATAGACTCTTTGTGCTTTGTCTATCAAATAACTAATTATGTTACAAGTTTACATTTTTCTTTAATTTTAAAATTTTCACAAGCTCGAAATTGATTTAAGATTAAATAACATTGTTCAATTAACCAATTATCTTTGTACAGATAATTATTTATACAGTAGTCCCCCCCCCTTTATCCGCGGTCAACCCCCGGGCCCGAAGATATTAATTTACGAAAGGTCAACTTACGAAACTTTCATAGTTTCTACAAACATTCGGTTTCGAAATAATGATGGATGTAATATCCACTTTGCCTATGTAATTTTACATCGCCAAAATGAAGCCGTACGGCTCTTTTTTTTTAGTAGCAGACAGTTCAGCTGATCCCAGAGGTAGTCCAACACCAGGCAACTCGTTGCAAAGGTGGAGAAAGCTATACACTAGCTGAGGTTGCTAAGATTCCATTGACATTCAGATAACTTTATTATGTTATTATAATTGTTCTATTTTATTACTAGTTATTGTTGTTAATCTCTTACTGTGTCTGATTTATAAATTAAACTTTATCATAGGTATGTATGTATAGGAAAAAACATAGTGCCTGTAGGGTTCGGCACCTATCCGCGGGGTGTCTTGGAACCTATCCCTCGCGGATTAGGGGAGGTGGGGACTACTGTATATTGGACTATACGGCTACAATGAATATTATTTGAACATAATATTGAAATTGTTAATAATTAAAATAATATATTTTTTCTCAATTGAAGATGGGGGGGGGAATTATGCGTCACTCCATTTTTCCTTATGTTGCTCATGCGACCGAACTTTTAAAATAAAGACAAAAATGTAAACTAAAATAATTATTTATATAGGTTAAGTTTGAATCGCCAGAGGTGCCTCAACAAGTGGCGCCATTTAGGAAATGCTACGCTAGTGTCTGACACAAGCAGACTGTGTTGTAGCAAGCTTCAAAACTTCCCTTAAGCATTCTACAACCCCCCCCTCCACCCCACCTTGATGAATATAACAAATAAAAGTTTATTAAAACAATACGTGTCGTTACTACCTTGATGAATATATAACAAACAAAAGTTTATTAAAACAATACGTGTCGTTACTACATACATATAATTAAGACAATACTAATTTCACAGTTAATTTTTAATCGAAACATTCAGACTAGCATGACGCGTATATTCATATTCAGAACTTTGTGAAAATGCAAAGTTCTGAATATACATAACATACGAGTACACTCAAGCGAATTTAACCTTGAATAGAAACGTGGATGTGACATCGCCTGGTGTGAACGTGTTAAACTAAGAAATCTCTGAGATATACTCTGATATTTTCTATTATATTTAATTTTAAAAAATGTTGGTCGCGATCCGCAGTTTGAAAAACATTGAATTAAGCTGTTGAAAATTATGGGATTGAATAAAAATTGGTTTTAATCCATTCCCTCTTTGATATTTGGGCCCATCTATTTCCTTCCCTGGATTGATTAAGGCATCGTTCATAATTTTATTTTCAAACAAATCCGCATTCTTAATTTATTATGTGTGATGGCTATTTTGCTGCCAGAAATCACTTGTGTTCTTCATTATCTGCTTGCAGTGCAGGACGTTGATCAGCTTTTGATAGTCTTAGGTCAGAATGTTCTTTAAGCAGCGGCGAATTCTCCATGCTTGCTGCACAAGCTCATTAATTGAGAAAGAAGTAATATTTATTTGTTAATAAATATTAGCATGCATTTATAAGCATTCCATTTAGGCTTTTATTTTTGTAAACATAAGACGTCTTAAGCTTGCGCGGCAATAATTGAGCTTTGCGTTGTGTATAGAAGGCCGATGCTTGGTCGTCTAGTCAAAGCTACCTTGGCTTGCTCGGTTGTAGGAGCTTCCAGGTCCTCGCAGCAGCACTGTGATTTCATGTGCGCGCATAGCCATTTCACGTCTTCTCACTCTGTTGCTTAAACACAGGCCATACGCAGTCAACGTAGCTCTAGCCAGTGAGCTTCAGTCAGCCTTTACAAGTGTGCGTGTTGTTTGGGAAAATTAAGTTACAACCAACTTTTTATGACGATGTTATTCACCAGTTCATAAAGAAGAACCGTAGGGTAGAATTTGTATTCAAGTAGCTAAACTGAAAAAGATAGAATATCATTTGTAAAATAAATGTTGTATTTGTACGATTAAATGTACATAAATTTCTAAATATATAGTTTTAAATGGACAGTAATTCATTATTCCGCTAATCAGACTTCAATCACACCTCTCACTCCCTGAATGATAACAAGAGCAAGTGTGAATTTCAAGACCATCATTCGTCCCTGTCTTTAAGATTTAGTAACTGTTACATTGCTGCATTTGGAATTTCATTAATTTAGGTATGTTTAATTAAATTACTAATTCTAATAAGTAATTTTACTGGCGCAAGCACGATTTGAAACAAACGGATAACTAGTTTCGGGAAGCATACAACCCAATAGGTGACCGCACTAAGACTAGCTGTAATATACAGGGTGGCCCATAAGTCATGAAACATGCTGTAGAAAGGGCCCATCTTTGGGAAGCCAGAAAATGGAAGGCATTTACTGATGTTTTTTTTTTCATAACTAATAAAAAAAAATTTCTGGTGATGTTAAAAACTTATGCAGTTGCTTCACAAAGACGGGCCCTTTCTATGGCATGTTCCATGACTTATGGGCCACCCTGTACTAGCGTGTATTAAGATATGCTCAAGAACACTTCATAAATTAACAAAGTATGTTTTTACAAACGAAGAGCTTCTAACTATATTTCATTTTTTAAAACCTAAATTTGTTTTCTTTCGTTCTTGGAAATGCAAAGGTGTGAAATATACAAATATAATACTGGAAACTCTATATAAGTAACCTCTATTATATACACGTATTCACATGAATATAATAATTTTATTACTGCAAATATTTCGACCAGAAAGTTCCATTAAAACTCATATAAATAATCCCTGCGCAGTATTTTGTAACAATACAGTGGAACATCGGTTGTCGAACGCCTCTGTTCTCGAACATATTTTCCGAGCAAAAAACGCCCTGGTTTCCGAACAGAATTTCGGTCCCCAAACACGTGCTCCGCGTGCTGAGCTGTAAGGCAGGAAAGCGTCAATTACTCGACAGCCTTCGTTCAGTGCAGACACCTGTCCGAATTTACAGTGAGTTTTCTTGATTTTCTTTGTGTTTTGTTGTTGTTGTTTTTCCATAAATGATTATTAATTTATTAATTAAGCCACCATAGGGCCGCAGAAGAATAGTGATAGCAGCAAAGCGAACAAAAAGTTGTTAGGACCATGATAGAGTTGAAAAAAAGAAATCATAATCCAAACATGAAAATGGGTTCGTGTCTCGGATCTTGCTATGCAGTTCGGTACGGCGAAATCAACGATCTGTACAATACTCAAAAATAAAGAGGCGATCAAGAGAGCTGATGTTGCAAGAGGAGTGAAAGTTCTTACTAAACAAAGATCGCATACGATTGAAGAAGTGGAAAAATTCTTGCTGATTTGGATAAACGAGAAACAGTTAGCTGGTGATAGTGTTTCTGAGGCTATTTGTGAAAAAGCGAGGCGATTACATGATGACCTGTTAAAGAAAAACCCTGGTACAAGTGCTGATACTGATGTATTCAAGAGGATGGTTCGAGAAATTTAATAGGAGAAGCGGCATACATAGTGTGATTAGGTATGGGGAGACTGCGAGTTCGAACCGAGAAACTGCTGAGAAATATGTGCAAGAATTTAGTGACTATGTAAAGGCTGAGGGTTTTTTTACCCAACAAGTGTTCAACTGTGATGAAACCGGCCTATTTTGGAAAAAATTGCCAAAGAGGACCTACATCACTCAGGAAGAAAAAGCTTTGCCAGGACACAAGCCAATGAAGGACAGGCTGACTCTTTTGCTATGTGGAAACGCAAGTGGCGACTTCAAGGTCAAGTCATTGCTTGTGTACCACTCTGAGAATCCTAGGGTGTTTAAGAAAAATAATGTGATGAAAAGTAAATTGCCTGTTATGTGGAGGGCTAATAGTAAATGTTTATTGAGTGGATCCATGAAGTCTTTGCCCCAAGTGTGAGTAAATACCTTCAAGAAAAAAAATTGCCAATTAGATGCCTTCTTGTGATGGACAATGCTCCTGCTCACCCTCCAGGCTTGGAGAACGAGTTACTAGGGGAGTCTGATTTTATCACAGTGAAGTTCCTGCTCCCTAACACAACTCCTCTAATTCAGCCCATGGACCAGCAGGTCATTTCGAACTTTAAGAAACGCTACACCAAAGCACTGTTTCAAAGGTGTTTTGAAGTGACCTCTGACGCATTAACACTCAGAGAATTCTGGAAAAAATCACTTCGACATCCCCATTGCTTAAGTATCCTTGAGTCTGGGCGCAAGTGACTTACAGGACGATGAACTCGGCCTGGAGGAAATTGTGGCCAGACTATGTAGCAGACGGAGACATTGAGGCTGAGCATGTTGCTCTTGTTGATGATATTCTGTCTCTTGGCAAAAGCATGGGCTTGGAAGTTGACACTGCTGATGTGGAGGAGTTAGTGGAGGATCACCGGAATGAGCTCACCACGGAAAAACTGGGACACCTTCAGAAGGAGCAGCAAAAGACGGAGGTGGAGGAAATGTCTTTAGACACAGGGGAAGGGATTGAGGAGATTCCTATTTCTTTGATCAAAGACATGTGTGCGAAATGGGGTGAGGTGCAAAGTTTTGTCGCAAGATATCACCCTCACAAAGCTGTAGCAAACCGCATCATAAACCATTTCAATGACAGTGCCATGTCTCACTTCACAAACATTTTAAAACGCAGGCAAAAACAAATGTTATTGGACAGGTTTTCAGTGAGACAGAGGCCCAGTGTGTCTCAAACAGAGTCGACTGATGCCAAGAGACAGAAAAGAGAAAGAGAAAACCCCCAGAAGTACAGTAACCTGATGTTTTTATGGAAGGGGACTCCCCTTACTCACCTCCTTCCACTTATGCCACCAACTCTCCTCTGTATGTATAGTTTAAGTGAAGTTAAATTTTCGTCTATATTTTATCTATTTATTGTGTTTATTCTTTTTATGTAAGATTTTATGCATTTTCATTATGTTTGTATACGATCTTATGCATGAAGTACTGTTGTAAAGGTTTAAATAAACAATCATCTGGGGTTCGGGAACGGATTAATCCATTTTACATTAATTCTTATGGGAAAATGGTTTCAGTTTTCGAACAATTCGCTTTCCGAACAGCCTTCGGGAACGATTCGACAACCGAGGTTCCACTGTAATGTTAACTGCTCATCACCAGTATATCAGCATAATCACAAGGTGAAAGCTACAATAATGAATGTTACTTCTGTTTACAGAGCTGAGCCAAGTGCCGGATGCCACCTGGTGGATGATTATAAAAAACATTACAATTAATGAAATAATTAATGAATACGTGTGTCTAATACACGTTACCACAAGTTCCATTAAAACTCGTATAAGTCATCTCTGTGCAGTATTTTGTAACAATAATATTACATATTTTCCAGATATTGAAGCACTGCATTGGCTGGCCTCTGGGTTTCTGAATTGAAATTCAAGTTGTTCGTATTATAAACATGAGAAATTCCCCGCAAGCATTGCATTTTGATCTATGTGTTGCGAGATAGAGAAAGGCCACTAAGGCTTCTCTATTTCGTATAGGCTTCAGGTGCAAAGCAAAGTGTAAATAGAATGCGTTGGAATATTAATCATTATCGGAGACTTACTGGCGCTGTGCTCATTTGAGTTAATTGGTGACATCGATTGGAAGGAGGAAACGACATATGGAGAAAGGAAATGAAATTTATGCAGCTACTGAAGTAGAATTACCTAAGACAGCACGTGACCAAGAGTAGCTGGGGGGGTTTACCAACACCGTAGCTGATGATTTGTTCATAACGAGGGCAGCTATTTAGTCTCCAACTGGGGAGAGAGGGATCATGTAGTTTTAACCCGGGAGGTGGCTAAGCATAGGGAATTTTCTATCTATCTTCTCTCCTAACTCTAACTCCTAATACGAATCAAATTGTTGATTCGTATTAGGAGTTACAGAGAGAAAGTTACAAAGAGAAAAAATCAAACCGCCCTAGTGTAAGGGTCAACAAATTGTTGACCCTTACACTAGGCGGTAACTGTTTGGCCTGCGGCCAAGCACAGTATCCAGCTAATGGGACATTTTCTGGATGTAACTCCATGTGACTTTTTTTTTTCTTTTTTCCTCAACTTAAGAAAACCTTGAAAGGCACATGATTTTGATGTTGACGCAATTCAAAACTATGCGACAAGGAAGCTTTAGATCCGAAAAACATTTCAAAGGTGATTACACGCCAGTAATGACAGATCATTGCACACATTTTAATAGGCTGTTTTGAAGGAAATGAACTTTTTTTTTTCACTAACACTATTAAAAAATAACTCGTTTAGTTCCGGATATATTAGCAAAACAAAAATATGATACGCCAAAATTCTGTTGCAACGAATAACTTATTATTCCAATTTCATTTCGTGATAGTATAGAAATGCAAAATGAATCCTTTTGTGAATAATGAAAAGCGTAAAACCAAATTAACACTCGGAAACAAACAAACAAAACAAAAATAATGTAATATATTACATATCCACTTGCAGTACATTATTTCATTTTAATGTTAATCCACAATCCGTGTTACAATTTGCTCCAAACATCTCTTAACTAATAGGCAAA
Organism: Typopeltis vanoorti; assembly: GCF_054136105.1. Taxonomy (NCBI): domain Eukaryota; kingdom Metazoa; phylum Arthropoda; class Arachnida; order Uropygi; family Thelyphonidae; genus Typopeltis; species Typopeltis vanoorti. The sequence continues at coordinate 144,293,030 of NC_143553.1, forward strand.
TTTCTCTTCGCCTCCACACATTTAGTCACTGCAAAAGCGTATAAATATTCAGACTTGTAGAAAAATTTCCACTCTTTTCGTGTTGTATGCGAGGGACGTGAAAATGAATGGTCACAGTACACGCGTACTTAGTGATTCCCTTCTCTTGTAGCATTCAGTCATATAAGAAACTATCAAACATAAATCTGATGTTCACGATGATTTGGAGTTTGTTACAGATCTGGAAATATTGAAGATGATAGGAAGGAAATGTTTAGACGATCTGGTTTAAAAATAGCATTTTTACTGCGAAATATAAATTGGAAAGGAGGAAACAGCATATGAGAGTAAGTGAAAGATATTGTCTTGAGATGATCTCACCCAATTTCTAATGAAGGATCATGTGGGTGAAGGATGATGGCCGAAGTCACGGAAAAATATTTGTTGGCGGACACATGTCACAGAGTTAGTGCTGCCCTGTGAGGTGCGTAGGCATACGACAATGTCAGGTAGAAGAGAAAATGCCGTAGTCTCCCCTTATCCGCAGGTTCGCTATCCTCTGTTTGTTATCCACGGTCAACCCCGGTCCGAAGATATTAAATAGAAAATTCCAGAAATGAACAATTTATAATTCCATAGGCAAAGTGGATACTAGATCCAACATTATTTCAAAGCCGAATGTTTGTAGAAACTATGAAAGTTTCGTAAGTTGACCTGAGAGCTTACGAGAATACAATCATCGGCAAATCCGAGTTGCCTTAGATACTTAATCCTCCGGAGCTCGCAGCTGATCTGACAGATACATGCAAAATGTTTAATATAATTATTCTTACACAATTCGGTGTATAGCTTGGAGGTCATGAGTAGCTGTGCATTCATATGTTACGAGTGATATTCCGCACTGTTTTTTTTGCTTTCAGTTTGGTTTAACACATGTTATGTAACGATTTGTGATATTTGACAGTAAATTGTATCTGAGAGATACCGCGACCTCCGATGTCAGTGTAGTATAGTTTTTTTTTTATTCTTTGTTCAATAATTTCTAGATTGTAACTGAAAATAAACAAACCATCATGTATTACTAAAATAGAGAGAACCAAAGGCTAATTTATCATACATGTCCTCTAAGACAGCGCTTCCCAAACTGTGGGCTGCGGCCCCCTTGGGGACTGTAGGTTTTTTTGAGGGGGGGGGGGGCGTGAAATGATGAAAACAAATTTAAAAGGTTTTAAGACTAAGTAGATTTTTTTTAATTAAAAAAAACCGTTTAACTTTTATTATTTATTATTTGTTATTTTTTATATTTTAATGGAAAACTTCACACATTGGTGTTGGTTCACAAACTTTGCTTCCTGCGTATTTCGGCGCTTAATGAATATTAGTAAATATTGCTTATTCATATGTTTCATTTCAAGGCAGTAGTTAATTGTATTTACTTCGAATGCTCACCAGGGAAGCTCCAAATCTTCCTATCCCTTTCATCACGCGTTCGTAATCAGGGACTGTTGATATTGACTTTATATACATATCAAAACTCGTTTTATATTATCACTGTCATCCGAGCTACTTTTCTGTTACCAATAAAAGTTTCGCATATACCTCCCACATGAAAAAAAGCTTAAACAAGTTCATGTGGGGAGATAGTAACTCGCTTGCAGTGGTAAACAACACTCCCTCCCTAACAGCCACTATACTGCAGAGGCAATAAAAACAAGTACTTTTATTATGCCAGTGAATAAGGTATGAGGAGTCTGTGTTTTCTCAACAAAATAGTGCAATTAGAGACAAATGGGATAAAAACACACTAATTAATGAATCACATGTCCCCTCATACAGAAACTATGCTGTATAGACAAAACCATATGTTGCATGGGCAAACACAGTATCTAACTAAAAACTATTATTATTAATTAGATGTGTGTGAGTTCGATTTCCCAAGGCAGCAATAAAATTCAACTGAACGTGTTAAAATTCGTAAAAGTGTTAAAACTAAGTAATATATATATATATATAATGAATGTTATGGCAGTTTCACATATGGAATTAGGTTGAAGAGAGTTAGCATTTCAACTCAATTGTCAGCTATGCTTTTATCTATTGGTTGCGCGATCTTTTGTTAATACCACACCAATCATATGCACGTTTTAATAACCTGCCTTTGCTGTCTGTTTCGCGTTAGGCTTAATTACCGTAAAGGGAGAAAAGTCACAAAAGAAAAATGTTCCTGGTCCGGGGATTCCCTTATTCAGGTAATATTCACTAATTTCATGTTATCAGTCTGTGGTGTGCCAGTATCGGTAAGTGGTGATATTATTTGATCTATTCTACGTTAAAAAATTTAACCCTGAGATGGATAAGTGGCTGATAAAAAATAAAAAAAATTCCCGTGAACAATCAGAAGAAGCAGAAACAGACTCAAAAAAAAAAAAAGGACAGTATTTCATATTTTACCAGAACAGCCCACATCGTCTTCAGAACCAAACGGTAAGAGGCAAAAAATGTAATATATGCTTTGATTTTTGCAATATTCGCTGTGTATGTTTTGTATTGAATATTAATATAATAAATATTATAATAATATATCTCTCAATTACAATTTTTTTTCGAGGGGGGCCGTGAAATATTTTAATTTTTGCAAAGGGGGCCCCTGACATCCAGAAGTTTGGGAAGCAGTGCTCTAAGAGGATGTGCTTTACATTTATGGAAAATACTAAGGAAAGTGGTTTGGAGCTTACCTTTACTACGATTTGCCCATAAGGTTGCTTATGCTTGCATCCGCCGAAACTTTTAGTTTCTATATATTCGGCACGAAATTCTTGTAGTTTCTATATTCAGCTATGAAATAATTTTGGATGCAATATCTAATTAATTTTTACCATCATGTATTATATTTGCAGAGTTTTTTCTTTATGTTTTATTGCATTTACCACATACTAGTAATGAATGTATCTTTCAGATATACCGCGACCTACGCTGCAATTTTTACCACCGCGAACTTCGGAGGGTTATTAACACTCGGGAGGTCGAATCTGATCTGACAGATACATGCTGATTGTTAACATGAATATTCTTTAACCTATCTATTGTATAGGTGGTCGTGAGTAGCTGTGCATTCATATGTTACGAGTGATATTCCGCACTTTTTTTTTTTGCTGTCAGTTCGGTTTAACACATGTTATGTAAAGGTTTGTGATATTTGATAGTAAATTGTATCTTAGAGATACCGCGACCTCCGATATCAGTATAGTATAGTTTAGGTGTATTTTTTTATTCTTTGTTGACTAATTTCTAGATTGTAACTGAAAATAAATAAACCATCATGTATTACTGAAATAGAGAGCCAAAGGCTTATTTTTATCATACATATCCTGTAGGTCACAGTGTTTCTCAAATTGTGGTACGCGTACCCTCGGGGGTACGCGAAAGGTCGTTAGGGGGGTACGTGGCAATTTTCGGCTATGCATAATTAAAGGAGTCATTATGTTTTTCAACAAACAGCGCAATTAGAGACAACCAGGATACAACGGCACTAACTAATGAATCATATCCCCCTCTCCAATAGAAACTGCTGTGCAGACCAAGCAAAACCATATGTTGCCTGTGGAACATATGGTTTTGCTTGACACCATCGCCGTCGTTAACGTGTTAAAACTAAGACATATATAGTGAATGTGTTTCAGATATGGAATTAGGTTGAAGGGAATTAGCATTTCAACTCAACTGTTGAAATGCTAATTTGTCTTTGGTTCGCGCGATCTTTTGTTAATACTGCACCAATCATATGCAGTTCTTCGCTGCTCTACGTATCTCAAGTCTTGTAAATTACTGGTCATTTTTGCTTGAAATAATGGGAAAGAAGATGACGCTATTTGGGTAGATGACTTTGATGATGCACACAAAGAAACTGTTCTCGATGCCAAAAGTAGTGATAGCGAGGAGGAGCTTCTTGGTAAGTCGCACCATTTTCAGTTTTTTTCTGAAAATTTTATTTTCAGAAAAAATAAAAATTCCAGCACGTATCTCGCAACACGATTTTTTAGCTTTAATTTCGGGAAAAAAGTTAGAGTTATATTCGAGTAAATACAGTATTTTTTATTTTTTTAGCTTTCAAATTCTTACGTATGGATCATTCGTTAAAGATTGGTTTTATAAAACTCCCAAAAGAGAGCAATATAGCAAATACAAGTAGCTGTAAACAACCAGAAAGCGTTGATATTGCATCTGGATCAAATGAAATTGGTGAATGTGTCGTCTGACATCTCTAGAGAACCAAAATTTAAAAATAAATCATATTTTTTGTTTACATGAACATATAAATTCAAATAAAATAGATATTTAATTTTAATTAATATTTTAAATTAATTTATTAATTTAAATTATTTTTTAATTAATTAAATTATTTAGTTTTAATTAATGAATGTTTTTTTTAAATTAATTAATTAGGGGGTACTTGGTAATAATGAACATTTAAGAAGGGGTACGCGGATATCTTGAAGTTTGAGAAACACTGCTCTAGGAGATGTGCTTTACATTTATGGAAAATACTGAGGACTGAGGTCTGTAGCTTGCCTCACCTTTGCAACGAGTTGCCCAGTATGGCACTACTTATGCTTGCGTCCGCCGAACTTTTAGTTTCTATATTTTCGGCACGAAACTCTTGAAATAATGATGGATTCAATATTTATCATACATATTCTCAAGGAGATGTGCTTTACATTTATGGAAAATACTAAGGAAAGAGGTCTGTAGCTTGCTCCACCTTTTGCTAGAAGTTGCCCAACGTTGCACTACTTATGCTTGTTCCGCCGACACTTTTAGCTTCTATATATATATATATATTCGGCACGAAACTCTTGTAGTTTCTATATTCGGCTATGAAATAATGTTGGATTCAATATTCACTTAAATTTTACCATCATGAATTATATTTGCAATGTCTGTTCTTTATTTTTTTGGCATTTTAGCGCATACTAGTAATGAATGTATCTCTCAGATATACTTCGCCGTACGTTGCAAAATTACGACCTCAACCTCCCGAGAAGCTTGCTACAACACAGCCTGCTTGTGTCAGACACTAGCGTAGCGTTTCCTAAATGGCAGTGGATTGTCGAGGCACCTCTGGCGATTCAAGCTTATCTTATATAAATAATTATTTTAGTTTACATTTTTGTCTTTATTTTAAAAATTCGGTCGCATGAGTAACATTAAGAAAAATGGAGTCACGCATAATTTCTCCCCCACCTTCAATTGAGAAAAAAATACATTATTTTAATTATTAACAATCAATTTCGATATTATGTTCAAATAATATTCATTGCAGCCGTATAGTTCAATATACAGTAGTCTTCCCCCCCCCCCCCGCGGATACCACCGAACCCTACATACACTATGTTTTTCCTATACATACATACCTATGATAAAGCTTAATTTATAAATTGGGAACAGTAAGAGATTGACACAATAATAATAATAAAATAGAGGAATTATAACAACATACCATAATAAAGTTATCTGAATGTGAATGGAATCTTATCAACCTCAGCAGGTGTGTATCTTTCTCCACCTTTGCCACGAGTTGCCTGGTGTTGGACTACCTCTGGGATCAGCCGAACTGTCTGCTACTAAAAGAAAGAGCCACACGGCTTCATTTCGGCGATGTAAAATCACATAGGCAAAGTGGATATTACATCCATCATTATTTCAAAGCCGAATGTTTGTAGAAACTATGAAAGTTGCGTACATGGACCTTTCGTTAGTTAATATCTTTGGGCCAGGGTTGACCGCGGATAAGGGAGACAAGGATAATTGGTTAATTGAACAATGTTATTTAATCTTAAATCAATCTCGAGCTTGTGAAAATTTTAAAATTAAAGAATAATGTAAACTTGTAACATAATTAGTTACTTGATAGACAAAACACAAAGAGTCTATACACTATTAATAGAACTCCTTTTATCCGACACGCCTTGATTAAAATGGGATATCATTATTATTATTATGTGACACCTCCAGGGAGTCCAAAGACTCAGCGAGGGAGAGTGTGCCAACAGCTTCGAACGATTGAATTCCCTTCCAACTACTAACCACGCTTAAACTTGCTTAACCTTTTGCGTGAGCCATTAGTAGCAGAGGCTCTACCAATCGACCAACCTTTAAAAAGCTTATATTTCGCTCACAACAGGCTTATTTTTACTTAAAATATATACGTGAACATTCATTTACAAAAAAAAAAAAAAAAAAAAAAAAACTTTTTATATTTCTTAACATCACTTTCATTGGTTTCGATAATCAAATGTGCTGTTCGAAATATAATCCCTTAACTTTCATTTATTTACTTTTAATAAGCATGATAGCATTCAATGTTGAACTAGGCCACTGTTTTTCAAAGTTTTCCTACCGCGACCCACGATAAAAAATGCATTTTACATCTCGACATACCACAAACACATATAAGGCTGAGAAGCGATACCACGAGAGGACTGAAATTGTACAATACAAGGCGACTGGAAGCAAAGGTGGAGCAAGCTTCAAGCCTTTCGCCGCTTTCTAAAAATCAATTAAAACTCTCATTTTAGTCAATAGCCCGAGAAACGAAAAGTATAAATCTATTCTTATCAGTGTAATATCTAATATGTGATCATAGTCCCCCCCCCCCAAGACATTAAAATAATTTTTGGAAGGCCACGAAGTGCGCCGAGCTTATTCCACCTTAACTATGAGTAGTCCTGATGTTGCCGTAACTCCAGGTTCAGCTCTATCTATCGTTGAGAATTTTGAAAAACAAAGTGTGTGTGTGACATGACTTTGTTATTGATGACTTCTCGGTATTCGTATCTTCTTTTTTTTTAATATGGAACTCAAACACGTTCATCCGTATTGTATCTTAATATGCAAGTAAAAAATACATGATTTCTCTGGCAACACACATCGTCAACTAAAGTTATTTACTCTGAACAGTGCCAGTAGTGTAGAAGACTTTTATCAGATCAGATCCAAATTCCTGGAATTTATGGAGATGGGGCAGGCCTTAAAAGGATTCAGATGCAGGTAACAAATGCAATATCAGGTCGGTGGAGTGTTGTCTATGAAGCAAAACTGGAAGAATCTTAATTTTCCCAGCACAGTAGAAGCGATTTGACTGAAACATAAACTTGCTAGATAAATACCCGGGGTATTTTACAATTGGTTGATAACAAGAGGACATCCCTGTAAATCGTATAAAGGTGTGGTAACAGAGAGAAGCATAAATTTTGATTAATGAGAAGTGGGTAAATGTAATACGAAATCATCACCTCGTCTAAAACGAGGTGATGATTTCGCAGACAATGAATCATTTAAAATTTGTCATGCCTTGTTTTGTACCTGTTAGATCGCTTCCGTCTCTTGGTACCTCCCACGAATCTAACTTTAGGAGGTATTTTAATAACAATAATAATTATCTCACTGGGAATAATATCTCACAAATCCATTTTATACATTAATTCTTTGGAAAGAACCATCTCTTCCAAGGTATACTGACATCGCAATCAATGCTAACCTTTCAATTTTACTATTTTTTAAATAATGCAAATACGAAATCTGCTGTTCTTCTCTAGATGTATCTGTGGAAGATTCGTCACCTACGCAGTCTATGGCCAAAAGAGTAGATTTGAACATTTTATGAAATTTTACTTCTGAGAAATGTGAAATTTTCATAAAATCAATTAATCTAAATTTAAATTATAAATGTTTACATTTATAAAATTTAGCATATGTAATAAGGCTCTTTCTTTAGCCGATTCCGAAGTTAGTCTATCTTTGGCATATGCAAGTCGGATTTTTCCCTTCTGGATTCTCGTTTTTATCCCACCCCACAACTTAAGAAAATCGATCGCAGAACTCACGCTATTTCAGACAATAATATAGTATCAGGAAGAGAAACTGGAGAGAAACGGTGATGAAGCTCAGTTGTTGAGAATAGCGAAAGCCAGAGATAAGGCCTTGAAAGACATAATATCAGTCAAGCAGATAAAGGAATGCCTCAGGAGTAGTATTACAAGAGGAGGACAAAATTAGAGGAAGATGGAAAGAATATTTCCGTAAACTACTAAATGAGGAGAATCCGAGAGAGAGGGGTGTGAGGATGGAGAGGCAAACGAGAGACCGGTGCAAGACATAAGTAGAGAGGAAGTGGATTGGGTACTAAGAAAAATAAAGAATGGAAAGGCTGTGGGCAGATACCTGGGGAAGTGTGGAAAAGTTTGGGCAGTGAAGGCATGGATATGTTATGGGATCTGATGAGGAAAATAGCCCAATAGGAAAAGATACCAGAGGAATGGAGGAAAAGTATTCTCGTCCCAATCTACAAAGGAAGAGGAGATGTTCAAGACTGTGGCAACTATAGAGGGATCAAGCTGATGTCACACACATTGAAGATATGGGAAAGAGTAATTGAAGGAAGGATACGGCAGGAAACGAAAATTAGTGAGGAGCAGTTTGGATTTATGCCAGGAAGAGGGACAATGGATGCGATATTTGCACTAAGGCGATTGATGAAGAAATATAGAGATGCAAGTGGATCTGCACATGGTGTTTATAGACCTGGAGAAGGCATGCGACAGAGTGGCCAGGCAGGAGGTGTATGAGGAAGAAGGGGGTGTCGAAGAAGCACATGAGGTTGATGAAGGAGATGTATGAGGGAAAAGAAACTCAGGTCAGGTCTAGTGTCAGCATGACAGAAGGGTTACCCATTGTCGTAGGGCTCCACCAAGGGTCAGCTCTGAGCCCCTACCTCTTTGACCTGGTCAGGGATGTACTAGTGGAGGATGTCAAGAAGGAGGCACCATGGAGCATGCTGTTTGCCGACGACATTGTTCTATGCGAATCATCCCGAGAGAAGCTTGAAAATACCCTGGAAGAGTGGAGAAAGGCACTGGAGGAGAGAGGCATGAGAATTAACCGGGTGAAGACTGAATATATATCAACGGGGAGTGACGAGGATATGGCCATACGACTCCAGGGTGAAAGGCTAATTTCAGGGAAGAAATTCAAGTACCTTGGGTCGGTTGTCGAGAGGAATGGTGACTTGGATGAGGAAATACAGCACCGAATAACATGCGGTTGGATGAATTAAAGAAAGATGAGTGGGGTCCTGTGCGACAAGAGAGTGAGTTGTAAGAGGAAAGGAAAGCTGTATAAGATGGTGGTGAGGCTGGCGATGCTCCATGGCGCGGAGACGTGGCCTATAACAAAGGCACAGGAGAGGAAGATGGAGATGCGGATGTTGAGATGGATGAGTGGTGTGACAAAGAAGGACATGATAAGGAATGACTACATCAGAGGGACGGTTAAGGTGGGACCAATTGGCAAGAAGATACAAGAAAGTAGGCTGAGGTGGTTCGGACATGTAGAGAGGAAGGGTGAGGAGTATGTTGGTAAACGAGTGAAGTATATGGAGTTGGAGGGAAGGAGGCAGGCCCAAACTCAGGTGGAGGGATAAGGTGACAGAGGATCATAGGGAGAAAGGATGGAGTCCGAAGGACGCCCTGGACCGGAGAACTTGGAAGAGGAAGGTTAAAGATCAGTGCGCCGACCCCGTTTAACATGGGATAAGGCATAGTGAAAGAAGAAGAGGAAGAGAAAATTTGGGCCAAGTGCTGTCTGCAGAAAACTTTAAAGCCATTCAATATTTCGACTCCTTAATAAATAATACACGCACGCACACATCTTACACCACTTGCATCATTGGTATTCAGCACCGCTGTTTCTTAAAGGCATTATGAGATCTTTTTGCTAGTGGCAATGAAATAAATGAATATAACTTAAATTCCAAGTTTTTTTTCCTGCAATTTTTTTAAAGTTCAGTTTATTATTATTTTTTTTTTTTTTTTTTTATAGAATGGACGGCTTTTTTATTTCAAACAAATCTGTATACTAGAGAAATAAACTTTCATTCTATATTATTATTATTACATAAAACCTCCAGGGAGTCCAAAGACTCATGGAGGGAGGACTGCTGTACAGCTCTCCGTCTCCACCACTCCATTAGTCGCAGCTACCTTCATCATCTACACCAGCGCCATCTACCGCCGACCACCTACCACCACTATTTTCACAAATAATCACAAACATACATGCCCACGGCGGGATTCGAACCCGCAGCCTTTCGGCTGGAGAATGGATACTCTAACCACTCAGCCAACAGGCCGGCACATATAAGATTACTTCATTAAAATAAAAAAATTAAAAAAAAAACAAAAAACATTTTTTTATCTTGTGTTTATTGAAGCATCAATACGCTTAGGGATCTACAAAATTAAAACTGAAAACCTCGAGTTTAAAATGAACTGCTGTAGATGATCATGTAGACCAGAAGATGAAAAGTCAACTACAGAAATTACTCCAGTCGATTTTTGAAGATAACAGGAAAAGTTAACTACATCGAAGAGGTAGTTAGGTAAATACAAGTAAAATATAATGTAATTTATATTTTACTTGTAACTTATAATTCAACATTTTAAATAATTATATTATCTTCTAAAATTAAGAAAGATGTATATCTTTTATTCTTTAGTGAGTTGATGGTCAACTGACCGCTACACAGATGTACAAACTGAAGATATAACTGTCATATTACGACAATGAGCTCTCAAACAGCCTCATCCCATACAGCGCCGAAAGGTATAGTAGACTTCTTTTTTATTTTATTCATGATTAATCTAATTTATTAGTTATTAATTTTTTTTTATTCATATTTAATTTTTAAGTGGTCTTAGTTCCGGACACTTAGAATAATGACTTTTTACCAATCATGACAATCTGTACGGCAACCTGGAAATGATATTTATTCCTAAATACTGTTTTATTTTATAAGCATATGCATTGCGAAGTGATGAAGCCTTATTAGTGAATACGAATACTCAACGATAAAGTTTAAAAGATGTGTCCAGGAAAAAAAAAAGTCGCTCGCAATGTCCACTAACACTTCTCAGAAACTGAGTCGCCTGAAAGAATGACATTACAAGTTTTATACACATGGTTACGGCATACAATCTGGAGAGGAAAACCGGGTGGAAATTGTGGCGAGTAGAAACTTTTATTGACAATTAAGTGCCAGAGGAAACTCATCGAGAGTGAACTACAAGAGGAAGCAACTTGGCATCACTCTCGTAGGTCACACACAAGTATTAGAGGCTAAAATTGAAGGTCATCCTCTTATGCAACAGTCAAACATTAAAGCAATTACAGCAACTTTTTTTTTTTCATACGGACGAAAACAACAGAAAAAAAAACAATAATTTAAATAATGTTCAATTTTTTTAAATGAGTGATAAATAAATGTTTAAATACAATTATTTATCACTCATTGAAGCAATTAAGGATTCCTGTAAGTCTATGATTTATACAGCACGAAAATGTAACTTCCCATAAAATAATAATAAACGAGCCACAATATGATTGGAATGTAATGCTTATAACTTCGTTTACGACACATTTCTGTGTAGTAAACGACGCCATTTCGATATCTGTGTGATTAAAAGTTTATAATGCGTAGTACTGAAAACAAACATTTAATTCTGCAAATACAAAATTCTATCAAAATTCATCCAACTAGAGGAAGTATTATACATGAGCAGATAGGCAGACGACGCAAGAAAACACTAAACAGATACATACTTACAAAAAAAAAAAAAAAAAAAAAAAACACTGAAAAAATTCAGCAAAACAAAACTATCTTGAGCGCAACTAGAGGAAAACAACAACTTGATATATTTATAGGGCACAGTTCCTAGTAAAGCCAAAATTAAATCTTGTGTGACGTCTGACATAACAATAAAATGCACCTGCTTTGTGTCTTTTTTGCGTTAAGTTTATAATGCTTAGTACTGAACGTAAACAGGGCAATAATTTCAGTACTGTAAAATGCCGATGATAAAAAAAAAAAAAAAAAATTAAAACTGTACGGATTTAATACCCATAACTTAATACATTTTTTTTTGATTACGCATGTGTTCATTATTTATAAAATAAGATCATAAATTACAGACTGCAGACAATCAAAACACAAGATGCGCCTGCAAATTACAGAATAGCGTAATAACAAGTGAGACAAATGCAGACAATATTTATTTCCGTGGAGTCCAAGACTCATCGTGGGAAGTCCACTCGATACAGTTAATCAACTTATTTACATCATATTTATACTTAAAATCTAAAACAGTAACCATCAGGAATAATCCATCACTCACACATCTGCTTAAATTTATTCACCGATATTGCACCTCGCCATGACGAAAATCTGTTCCTCACTTCCCTGTCGACCAAACTGTTATTCCTAATAAATCCTAATACAGACATATGTTATTATAATATTTATTGTATTTATATTCAATACAAAACACACACCAAGCGTATTTCTTTCCGCACATCGCTGCACCATTAATTTAAAGCGCGAAAAAGTTGGCCGTTTTAAATGAGCGGAAGATTTCGCTTTTGTAAGCTTTTTTTTTGTGCTTCTTATCAATACCTTTGAAATGAAACTTATATGAATAAGCAGATGTTTACTAATATTCATTAAGCGCTGAAATACGCAGAAACAAAATTTGTGAACCGATGTGTGATTTTTTCCATTAAAATATAAAAAAATAACAAAAAAAAAAAAATAAAAACTAAATACATTTCTTTTAAGATAAAAAATATCTACTTAGTCTTAAAACATTTTAAATTTGTTTTCATTATTTCACGGCCCCCCAGTTTGGGAAGCGCTGACGTAAAACATGTTTTAATAATTCTACCATCTTTCACATCCTTAATTATTGAATCCCCATAAAGCATTGCATTTTTTTCTTCTTCTTTAATTCCCCACCCTTTATCTTTCACTTCTATTTCTTCACAGACACACACAAAGACTGTAGAGCCTATGTTCCTACCAGCACCCGCCTGTCCTGCATGATACCAGGATACCAGATACCAGTCGATGAATCATCAGTGTTCAGCTTGGTTTGGTAAGATTTTATTTATTTTAATTATTTTTGTTTTATTGGTTTTAATTTAATTCCTTGCGTCGTACCCGTTTGTCGGTACCCCGTGAAATTTGTGCTAACGGTGAATGGTGGCGTATTCGAAGATTGAAATTCCTCGAATCCTGGAATTGAAATTGATATTGAAATTCGTATATTGCATTTATTTATATTTATGTATGTATGTATATATATATGTATATTGCATTACCTTTTAGATCAGGGGTGGGGAACCTTTTTAGTATCAAGGGCGAAAATTGCTAATTTAAAAACTTGTAACTTAATAATCCATCGTTCCTATGCGCTTTTATTTTTACTCCCTTCTTACTTTCTAATTCCCTAAACAGCATTTGACCATATCTGAACTCCACTAGTTAAACTATACAAGTTTATCGGAAATTCAGAATTATAAAATATATTCCAAGACATTCATAGAAGGCCGTTTCTCTTTCACAGGCTGTTGTAGAGGAGAAATAATAGGTTCTGAAGGCTCAGGTAGCTCAAAACTAAGAATTAGGGAATTGTTTTACTTATGCACCCAAGGTTTTGAACTCTGACGTTAAGTACTGACTATCCATCAGTAATTGGAAGGGACAAATAGATGTAATTATAGTTGCATCTTATTGGTCTTCAATGAACAATAACTCAAGATCAGCTGAAAGTGGGTTATAGTTGTGCATTTTCGCCAAGTACTTTGTCTCCTTGTATTCCTTGCGTCTCCCCCCACCCCGTTACGACAGGAATCTTTATATGCGTATTTTTCAATTGAAAGTGAACTAGTTGATCTAATACGGAGGTAGCAGAGCCTCCCCCCCCCCATCCGGGAAACTCGGGTTTCATTCCGCATACAGGCAAATCGGCCACAAGTATACATGCAATTTACAGGGAAAAAAATGCTAGTGGTAGTGTGGGTAGTCAATGGCGTTGGGTGTAAGTTGGTAAATTAAGCAGTGGAAACGGTGAATTGCGTGTTGCAGAGTGTCCTCTCTCGATGAGTCCTTGGACTCCTTGAAGGTGTCACGTAATTTATCTGAAGAACCTTATGGAAGCATTATCTCACCTCTAAGTTGACAACAAATAAATATATAAAGAAATAACTGCAAATTTACAACCATAGCATATTTGTAAATATTATTCCTGGAAATTTTTCATGTTAACCTCTAAAATTGATAATTAATATTTATGGCTATTTTGCCTATTTTCTTAAGGAGTACCTGTTGCATTACGTCATTGGCTTTTTTACTCCAATTAACTTAAAATATTAGTTATAAATGGTTTAAGTTTAAAGACATAAATTAAAAGAAAAATATGGAAGGAATGATTTTTGATATACCTTTGTAGAATCCTCGAGATTATCTTTTTATGGAGCAGCATCAGAATAGATTGATAAAAATTATACAAGCCCACGAGCTCTGAAGACGACACAGTCGAAACGGCTCACACCCCGTAACTCCCACTTTTAATCTTTATTTATTATATTTTATCTTTCTCCTTTTTCTAAAAAAATTCTTTGCGGTTCATCCTTGATACAAGCCCATTATGAAATTACTATATGTATATTTCGACTTTTAATTCGCATATCTTTAATTTCAGCATTTTTAGTTCCCATCTATTTTTATCTCCATATTTTTTTCGGCCTGATGTATTTATCCAAATGGCAGCCCTAAAGTCCATCATCCAGAGTTCATTCTAAAGGTCTAAAGTTTCAGTTATATAATTTTTATTAATATATTTCTGATGCTGCTATAAAAAGATAATCTCGAGGAATCTACAAAGGTATGTCAACAATTATTCCTTCCATATTTTACTTTTAATTTATATCATTAATGTTTTAAGTTAACTGATGTGCAAAAAAGCCAATCAAGGATTTATTAGTGATGATGGTGGAAAAAGAAAGCAGAAAAAACAATATATATATATATACACACACACACACACATGTACAGTAAATATTGAATGAAGATCTGCAATATGAAAATGAATAACTACTAAAATGTCGTTTATTAGAAAGACTCTAATATTTCTTATCGAATATAAAATATTTAAGTAACATCATGGATCGAATATGTAGTCATCTGGGTAATTAATATTCTTCTTTTTTTTTTTTTTTTTCGAAACTGGTTATTTTAATACCAGTTTGCATTCACTTGATATATATTTCTTGGTTATTTTATAACAAAATGAGCTGAAAGAAAGCTAATGAAAATTAGTCAGTACATCTGCTATTCGTGAAAAATCCAAAGACTTGCTTATGTAACTTTTTTTTTGAAAACAACACAAGTATTGCGTTGCAAGACCACCTAAGCATTCTTGTAAAACCGTCTGCCATATATCTTATCTGATATCAAGGTCATATTAACGATTCATTTGCAATTTCCCGGTTCATAAACTGGTCGATCTTTTTTTCTCGTATCAAAGGGAATTTCGTAAACGTTTTGAAGAGTAAACAATTTAAGCAGTTTAAACAGGATTATTATCGGTAAAACAGGACATTGCTTTACCGATAATAGCAAGAATCACGCACACTAGAAGGAAGTCTCACCTTATACCCACATCCGTTCCTATTAACAAGATTTCTGCTTTCTTATAAACCACGAAGGATAAATTCCTCCTCTGTCTTCCTTTATGAGCTTCCATGGGAACTGTATGGCATATTTGGGACAAACTCGCCGTTCGTGCGTCACGTTGCCCCTAGGTAAGTAAAACTCCTAACCTCCTCAAGCTCATGTCTACTGATCATTATTCACTTCATCCTTTTATCTCTGAATAACAATCGTTAGTTGTTGTTGTTTTTCAGTGTTCAACAAATATTAGGTTACCGATTCTCGTACGATGAATTTTAATTCTCATTATATTTTCTATGACATCCACTGTTCTTCCCAAAAGCACAATGTGCTTGGAGATATCGAGTTTCTTGTCTTGTACTTAACGTTGTCTGGAACGGACTTCCTACTTTTGCACAATTTCTCACAGCAGCCACTACATTATCGCTGATGTTCCATAATAAATATATCAGGTTCCTCTCCACTCCATAAGATTCGAGTATAGTCCATGCCTTTCTGATCTATGAACCGGGAAAATGCTTTCTGAAATCTTCACATGGAAAAAAAAATATATAGACCTTTCTCCACAATTAATCTCAACATTATTTGGTGCGCTGTACTCCTGTTTATTCGGAATTTTGCTTGATCGTATTCTAAATCTTCCATTTTTCTTGTTTCTGTTAAAATACCATCATAGCTCTGTAGAAACGACACTAAGCTTCCATAGCATTAGATCAGGAGCTTTTTCTTGACTTTACTTCAGCCTGTTTCTGAGCTAGCTGATCTTTGCCACAGGCAAGTAGGATTTTTCCTCCTGGACACTCGAGTTTTTAACCCTACAAAGCAAAAAAATCGACTGTAGAACTCACACCATTTCAGACAATGATATATAACTAAGGACAATGAAATTGTGGGGGTTTGCTGTACTGTCTTTCCCAGATGCGGATGGATCATTAATAGTCTTGGACCAGCTATGGATGGAGATTGACTGGCCATCAATCTCTCAAAAAGTTAGAGGTAATGGCTTTGTCCTTTGAGGAAGGCATTAGCTGGTTTATTTTAATGTCATAACTATTTTACCTACAACTTATTAGGATAACTGTTCTGTGATTTTTGCAATCCATTCCGCTTCTTTTTGTGACAGGTATTAAAATTGATCATGCACATTCTTTGTTCATTTCAACTCTTGCAAATAGATGAACCACACCAGGTGTAGTTCATCTATTTCATTACTATATTTCACTGTCTTCTTAGTGATCTTATGATTCGTACAGTTTTTATTGGACTTCAGACACTTTACTGTTTGCAAACTCTTCTCAGTAATCATGGTAATGATACATTTCTTGTTGATATTTCTGGTCATCTTATATACTTCTCTTGTTCTGTATTCACCATAGTATTTATTGATATCTTCGCACTGCTCCTCTAGTCAATTTGTTCTGTTCTTTTTCACTTTCTTTACTTTATTTTCCTCCTTCCACTTTGAGAGAAATATTTCTTCTAATTTTCTTGAATTAGTTTCAATGTCTCTTGTGAAATCCACATCTCTTTGGCTTCTCCGTCTCTAGGACCATTCTTTCCACTGCCTTCTAAATTGCACTTATTACTTTGTTCGGATCTTCGTGTTTTTTTTTTGTTTTTTTTTGTAATGGATTTGTTTTCTGTGGCACTCTGTTACTTATTGCTTACTGTTCCTGTAATTCCCATGCTAAGCCTATATCTGTATGAAACTCTGCCTTCCCTTATAGCTCGAGTTGCATATTAGTATATAACCTGACTCTATATCTGCTACTTCGAAAGATCACCACTGCTGAACTGATGTGCCAGTCCTATGATTATCAATATCATGCCTAGCCTGTTCTTCATTCCTCCATCAGGTGTTCGTGGTAATCACTTGATGCAATGTATTTCAATAAAAATTCGCATTCTTAATCTTTCATTGCTTTCTCCATATCTCATTACACTTTGCCATCCCGCATTGTAATCTCTCTTATGCTGATCCGTATATTTCGCTTTGGTACTGATTCCAAGTTATAAAACAACTATTTCTCTCAGCACTATATAGATCTAGATCACAATGATCTTGAAAATCAAATTCTTTTTGCTTCGTGCTCTGTATTTTTCCACCCTTCGTCTCCCTTGACTGTCCAACGAATCTCCACTAATCCAAGGATGTTTCATCAATATCTCTCCGTCTCCTAGCAAAGCAACCCTCTTTCCAAGGAGCCCATTAAGTACGGACTTTTCCCACTGATAGTATTCTCTTGCTAGTTTTACCGTATTTCTTTTGGAAGCTGACTTATCGATTCAACCCCAAAGACGCCCAAGCCTGCGTGCTGTACTTTTCATTTGTAGTCGACTACCGTACCAGATTTCAATCGTATTTCGTTTTTACAGTCAGAGCATTGTTTAGCCGTCAGCCGAGGAACAGACGCTGTTTGCTACAGCTGCCGCTAGTCAGCTACTGCTGTCTGCTAGTGCATGAAAGATATATTTCCATATCCATTACTGTTTATCTCACGTCTGGGTTCTCATAGAATCCGTTGGAATGATATACCCCTAGTTCTCAGAAGTCATTTTAAACATGAATCTGTGGTTAGGTTATTCATATATATATATATATTTATTTATTTATATAAACCAACTTCTACCATGTTACTATTAGTGAAGGTAGTCTGGTTAGGAGCCAAGTATTGTAGTATTACTTGCTAGAATTGTTCTGTGTATATGGTGCACTGGGGAAATCCAGATCACATAAGTACTTTGATGAAGTATAAACAAACTCCCTCATCAAAAACTAGGAAATAGCATCGTAGAATATTTTATTTTTTTAAAAATAATTTTTTAATGCTTGCGGGAGAACTTTTAGTTTCAACGATATCGTCTAGATACAACAGCTTCAGAGTGTTTCTTGAATTCTTCTCTCTGTCCTAAGACAAAAAAATAAAAATAAATACATAAAATACCCCCCCCCCCCGAACAGACTATTTGGGAATGACTTGTACCTACGACATGACAAATACTTAATTTTTAAAAAATAGATTTTTTTTTAAAAGTATACGTTATCCTATAGCCACCTATTTTCTAAAAATATTTGGGGTACTTGGCACCTTTTCAAATCAGCATTAAAAGCACAGTGATGTCACGATGTTCATTTTGGACACGCAAAGACGCAATATCACCATTTCTCAATGCACAATAAGTTCAACAAACATTTTCATTGCTATGAATAGTGTATTGCATACTAGTAGGATATATATTTCCTTGATCAGTCTTTCTAGCATATAAAAATATACTTATAAAGAACCTCATGGACTTCAACCGTAGAAAAGTGTGTTTGCTTGTTTTATTGTAACTTCTCCAATATAAAACTTTCCTCTAAGTTGTAGCGTACAAAAATCATCGTCCTATCAGTCATTACATTACATCATAGACCAACGAGGAGGAACTTTGTTAAAGCAACATATTTCCTAAAAGATTGTGTTAAACATGCTAGAAATTGCTTGTACTGATGTCGAAGAGAATGTCCTAGCATGTTGCGTGTTCCCATCAAAATATTAATAGGAAATAATCGTATCAAATTATTGATACGACTACCATTAGCTCTGAGTTACTCTAATACACCATTCTTCCTTAAAAAAAAAAGAGGAGGATCAATTACTCCTCCATCTAACATTCTCATAACAAATTATACATTGCCAATAAGGAAACGTTTTCGTTGTCTGTGCGTCTCTTTGGAGTGAAAAGCTGTGTATTACATTGATGGAAATGTACTCCAGGAAATTGATGAAGCCAGGGATTTGGGAGTGTTAATGGAGAGGGAGTTAAAGTTTAGGGGCAATAGCAAAAGTAGCAAATCGGATTACTTGGTTACTGAAGAGTAGAGACAAGCAGGTTATTATACCTCTGTATTAAGCCTTGATAAGAGTCAATCTTGAATAAATAATGGGTGCAGATTTGATCACCTGGGTTTCTTGGGGATGAGGAGACGAGCCAGAGGCAAGTGACCATGATGATAGCAGGTCTATGGAATGAACCTTATGAGAACAGGTCGAAGATTTGTGGATTACAGAAATTGGTTGAGAAGCAGTAAAAGGGTGATATCATTAAGACATACAAATTACTGAAGGTTTTTTTTACATGATTTATACAGAGGAAATTTTCTAAACGGGTCTGGAGGTGAAAGAACTAGAAGCCACCCTTGAAAACTGAGTAAGAGTGTAGTTAGCAGGGGTATCAGGACTAGATTTTTTGCTTGGAGATGACGAATGATTGGAACAGGTTGCCATGACCGTGAATGAGTTCAAAGCACAGTACGACAGATACTGCGCGAATGTTGGATAGTCCTTGGCATGATGTTTAAGGCCTCCCTCGACGAATCTAAGGACGCCATGGAATAGCCAATAATAATAATACACACTCTTTCCATGATGTTTGTGAAGGTATTTAGGTAATAATAAGAATGATTTCGTTTATGTAAAGAAATAATTTCTTTTATTTAATTTCGAAATTATTTGCTTCTTTGCAAATGGTCTGATTGAAACGAAAATAAAGACTAAAATTGCACGTGGACGAAAAAATCGAATAAAAAAGTGTTTGTGCAGGCTGCGAAACGCACAAATGGATCGACATTTCATAAAATGAACTGCAAATTTTGACACAGTACTCGTATTTTTGAAAATTATCATTTGACAAAATGTGGACAACGTAAATCAGTTCATTATTATCTGACCCCCCCACACACACACGAAAGTTCATGCAAGACCTATAACATTATCAGTGGCGTGTGTAGACAAAGGTTACAAACATCATGATAGTTCTCCGAAAAATGATTTCGCACTATCATTATCTTGGTGACCAGACTCTGTATCCTCTCAACAACTTTAACATTTCGAAGAAACCAAGGCAACCCAATCGGAATACGGCCGTCATTATTATTAATACTAATGACAAAAAAGTCATCTAGATAACGACTTCTTTGTCCTTACCTAGTAGGCGTTTTTAGGCATCCAATGATGTGTGATGTTTTGCTAGTTTTTGCAATATTGCCTTAAACTTCAATTCCCTGTCAACCATAGTCCCTAAATCCCGGGCCTCATCAATTTTCAAAAGTGAAACTCCATTAATAATATACAGATTGAAACCTAAATCCAAAGTGCACAATTCTACGTTTTGCCATATTGAAAGACCCCCCCCCCATTCTTTGTCATCAATGTCAGTTCATTCTACCCTGAAGGACTTTAATATTTTTTTTTATTTACTACTCTGCCATGGGAAACTTAGATTTATCAGCAACGAAATACATATCATTCATTAAATTACTTCCAATATTATTAGTGGACAAGAATGAAACAAATTAGTCACATACTTTGATGTCTCACAAGTACCCCCCTGTCCATTTCACTAACCCCCATAACCATTCGCTCATTTACTTAGATTATCATGCAGTATCCTGTCAAATACTTAAGCAAAGTCCAAGGATAGCATCGCATAGGCAATGCCTTTATCCAGCTTACTGTTACTCTATTATAGAACAGAGTAAATTATTATTAGCACCCGACCTCCATGGAGTCAGAGACTCATCATGGGAGATACTCACTATTGCATACAATGCTCATCCAACCTCGTCTTAAACAGATTCAATGTGTCTACATCCACAACACACTCAGGCAATGTATTCCACTCACCAACCACCCTCCATGCAAAGAACCTGCTTCTCACTCCTTTGCTCACACTCTCCTTATAGTTTCCAGCAATGGCCTCTTGTTCTACTTCCCTCTCCCATTCTATGAAAAATCTCTTGAATATCTACCTGATAAACCCCTGATCAGTTTATGTCTCAATCATATCCCCCCCCCCTCTTCCTCCTATTCACGAGGCTCTGGAACTTACATTCCCTCAATCTGTCCTCGTACTCCATATTCCAAAGACCACTATCTTTGTTAATCTTCTCTGTACCCTTTCCAACATATCCTCGTCACCATGAAAACCCGGCGACCAAATCTGTGCACAATAATCCATGAGACCTGATACAATGGAATCATAACCTCTCTATTTCTGCATGTCAGGGTTCTCCGCATCATTGCCATTATTAGATGTGATGTCTTCACAACAATTGCTAAGGCAAGACCTCCTCCCCTTTACAAAGCATGCTGTAAATTGCTCTACATATCATATTCTTATTCAAATATCCATTCTTAACCACAACTCCTGAAATAGTAACAGGTCTGTTACTCATCTTTAAATATAATAATGACAATATCTTGCCCTCTTTACTTCGGATTCGGTCAGAGCAGAGAGCAGCATGATCCAAGATAGGGCCAATTCCCTTGCACATTTACGCAACAAACTGGCAGATATCCCATCTAATCGCATTGAGTTTGTGCAATATCCAAAGCACATTTAACTCGTCCACCTCAAAGCTCCCTTCAGCACCAATTTACTTACATCTTGATTATTTAAATTAAGGGGATATTTAATCCCACATTATTTCAAAGCCGAATAAGAAAACTCTAAGATAGAAATCAAAGAGTTTCATGCCGAATATAGCAAGCTATAAAAGGGCACCTTTACAACGAGTTGCCCGGTATTTTACCACCCAGGTGTTTGCTCACGCTTGGACTCGCCGAACTTTTATAGCTTGCTATATTCGGCATGAAACTCTTTGATTTCTATCTTAGTTTTGTGGGATTAAATATCCCCTTAATTTAAATAATTTTAACATTGCCGAAGTGAAGCCTTTTGGCTCTTTATTTCATTAATTATATCTTGATGATAAACTGCAAAATAAATCACTCAGTAATTCAACTATTTCCTTGCCATCTGTTACCATCATATCAGCTGAATTCCTTTAGGATCGTTTTTTCCCCTCTTACTTATTGGCTACATAGCGAAAGAGCTCTTCGGGATTCCCCCATGGCCTGTGCAGCTAATTTCATTTCGTTTGCCTCTATTACCACCTTGGTGACGTCTTGCCTGTACTTTATATTTTTATTTATTTACTTTTACTTATTTATTTTTTGCAGCTCATGCTTGGTGCTGCTACTCATTTTGATACCTGCCCATTTCATTCTTTTAACCTTAGGAATGCACTGCGATACTGCTTCCTTCAAATACCCCTTGAGTATTTCCCCATACACTGCTAACATCATTCCCTTGCAGATTCTTATGCCATGGCGCTACTCCAAGTTATTATTATTCATTATTATTATTATTATTCCTGATACCCCCAAGGAGTCCGAAGACTCATCGTGGGAGGACATCTACAACTGTCTCTACACCTAACCTCTACTACGAATCATCTCCATCAACGTCATCTACCGCCCAACTCCAACACAACTAGTAATTTTTGTCTGTAAATAGCGTGTGTTCTGAAGGGCCGATTTATATGTATGCGGGATGAAAAACCCGAGTTTCCGGGAGAAAAAACCCTGCTACCTCCGTATGAGATCGGCTAACTCACCTTCTATTGAAATCGACCAGATAAAGATTCCTCCCGTCGCGACGAGAATCGAACTTAGGCCTATTTTAATCGAAGGGCGCAATGTACCGTCGTTCTTCCAATTGCGCTACGGAGGCGCTCCCTTAATATGTTTATTTGATCACATGAACTATGTTTTAATGCAGTAATATCGTTCTTCAGCCAGTCAGGTTCAAGAGCGTATAGTTAAACCTGGCCAAAGTCACATTAACACAGCAATTCAATAAACGTAGATATTTCACTGCTCGAAACTCGAACTGTAATGACATTTGATTTCCAGTGCAAACTATAAGGAAACAAGGAAATTTATAATGACAAGTCCTATTAGACAACTACTCGTACCCCTAGGAGCAAAGAAAGCAAAGCTTAGTATTGAAAAAACATATTCCTATGTATTAAAGTGAAAGACAGTGGAAACTATAGTTTTCAATACCTGTTAAGTCACCTTAGTGTTTATATCTGTCATTAGCACACTAACATTGTTCTAAATCAGTGCGCTATAAACAGGATGAACAAGGGTACGGAAAGAATTACAGCCGTACTCAGATTCCGCCTCTGCTATTTTTATCAGAGCAAAGCCCATGGTCGCCTTTAAAAAACCGTAGACTTAGTCACCAAAGAAACACGTGCACTTCACGTGTTTCTAGCTATTCAGTGTGTGTGTGTGTGTGTGTGTGAGAGAGAGAGAGAGAGAGAGAGAGAGAATGTTAAATCTATTGGGCTGCTCAAATTAGAACAGTTATTTCACCTTAAATGTTGCTAACACACGCCATGCCAAACAACGTTTATTTATGATTTCCCATTTCAATATACATATCTAGTGATCTGAGTTTATTCATTCTTTATCGTAACGAGGAATGCGGAGTTCGTATAATTTCCACATGGAGTCAGATCCACAGATCCACAATTTAATTACAGTACTAGTACATTTGCGGATAATTAACCTCTCTAGTCATATTATTATACAATAGAATAATAACCAGAATCGCGGAAAAAAAAAGTTTATATAAAAAAAAACAATCTTAAGATATATTCTAATCAAAAGAATTATTCCCGTAATAACATGAACAATTCCAATTACAAGATTTAAAATAGCCGACATGCTGTTTTAAATGCCTATTTTTAAAACTATTTGGATTTTATTCTTTGAGGATGGATACTTTCCGTGTGCAGATTTC
Organism: Typopeltis vanoorti; assembly: GCF_054136105.1. Classification (NCBI taxonomy): domain Eukaryota; kingdom Metazoa; phylum Arthropoda; class Arachnida; order Uropygi; family Thelyphonidae; genus Typopeltis; species Typopeltis vanoorti. The sequence continues at coordinate 144,317,208 of NC_143553.1, forward strand.
AACCAAAATCTAGATTTATTTCGAGTCGTTATAAACAGATGTAACAAAATTTCATTTAAATTAAAAAGAAACAAGGCTGCTGCTTTTAACACACTCAAATGATAAAACCTCGCTACAATTCAGCAATTATATCAAGCAGTGACGGAGTGTGGACTGCTGAAAAACAAAAAAAACGATTAGATATTTCTTAAATTTAGTTTATTTTTATAATACCCCATAACTAATGTGATTTCTGTTTGACACAAAAACGGGAAACATAACTCATGAAATCTCCTTCCCTCCTCAAGATATTTTTTTCATAATTTATAATAAAAAAATGCTACTGCATTTTGTACAATTATTTATTTATTTAAAAAATCAAGATGTATTTTAATTCGAAATATGAAATAAATTTATATAACTCATTAATAATGTAATACATAAATATTTGTAAAAATTAAATTATAATTAATGTACTTGTCACTTGAAACATTTATGAAATTTGAAGCATGCAAAAATGGAAATTAGATTTGACAAGCATTGCTTTCAGTCGACTGATAGGTGATTTTTCTGCTACACACAATTTATTCATTTGTGAGGAACTCTTGACAGGTACATTTGTGCCAGGTAAACAAATATATTTATTTAAAAAAAATTAAAGTGAATGGGCTGAAAAGAAGAACATTTTGGTGTCCTGCTAAATTTTCTTAGAAAAGTGTAACACAGGCCAAAACATCAGGATGTATAGTCACCTTACTCATACCTCTCCTTACACATTATTTTCTTGACCTCCATGGAGTCAAAAAGACTAATTGTTGAAGGTCAACACAAAGTCTATCACACTACTCCTTAAACTCATCCACTATTTGCACTTTTACCAGCCTCTTAAGTGATGCATTCCATGCAAAAAACTTACTTCTCACCTTTTTACTCATTTTCCTTTTGCAATTTCCAGGGATGGCCCCTTATCCTTGTTTCCCCCCACACTTCATTCTACTATATGAAAAATCTCCCTAATGTTAATTTGATAATAACCCATCAACAGTTTAAAAAGCTCTCCCATTCTATTTAATTATCATTACTTGGATTAACACTTATCACATATTGTTAAGTGCTAACAATCAAGTTCCTTTCATATCCCTATTTATTCTCCCATTAATGTCATTTGTTCAGTCGTCCCCTAAATTTTTCTCAGTACTCTCATATTTGTGGTGTCCCCCCCCCCCAACTTCTGTTTCTACCAACTGTCAGATCTATATGTTAAAATTGGTCTAACATAGAGGAGATGAATATACACTACTTGGAAAGAAGTAAACAGACACCCCATGGACATGATGCATCGTGTCATGTGTTTGTAGCCAGTATAAATCAGAGGATGCTCCCAAATCAGTGTGTCCAGGTGAAATGGCTGCGAGAAAGGAAATGAGAGTATGAAAGAAAAATTGGGATAGGATGCTATGTTGCAGGACTATCTGTTTGGCAAATGGTTCACAAATTGAGTCCCAGATCAACAGTTAGTGATACCATACTGAGATGGAAGCACAGGGAGTCAACTGTAAGTGCTATCCGCAGTGGATGACCCTCCACACTAACTGAACATGACTATAGCATGCTACAAAGGATAATAGATAAAAACCGCCATTCATCGGCTGACACACTGAATGCAGAGTTACGGGAATCGACTGTAACGTGAATCTACATAAAAAAATTCCAAAACGAGGCTTACAATATGGATTTCAATGGTAGGACTGCAATATGCAAGTCTCGCATTACCTGAAAAAACATGCAGTGCTGTCTTCTGTAGTACAAAGAGTGGGTTGTGGAAGCTTGGAAAGCTGTGTCTGGAGTGATGAATCACCCTACACTGAGCAGATGTGGGAGGGATGGGTGTGGCAGATGCCTGGTGAATGTCTCTTACCAGCTGCGCAACCCCAACTATGAAATTCAGAAGTGGTGTTGTGATGGTATGGTCCTGATTTTCCTAGTTTGGCTTCAGACCTCTGTTAGTGGTGCCACGAACATTGAACTCCAAGAAGTATCTGAACATTCTGGACAATGCAATGCTTTCTACTTTGTGGTATTTCTACAGAACTGCCCATAGTCTCTTTCAGTAAGATAATGCACTCTCTTATAAGACTGCTGTTGTAATTGCATGGTTTGTAGACATGAATATCACCACACTTGACTGGTCTCCACAGAACCCTGTCTTAACTCTATTGAACATCTGTGGGATGAACTAGAGTCAGGTGAGGTCAAGGATGTCTGCCCCACAACAGTCCAGGACCTCATTACATGCCTATAGAAAGAATGGTGCAAAATCTCCATCGATCAACTATCACTGCTTGTAGAAAGTATGCCCTATAGGATTGACGTAGTCATCACAGTAAAAGGAGGTTCTTACATGTTATTAAGGTGGGTGTCATGGTGGTTTGTTCCTCACACTATGGTGTCCATTGACTTCTTTCCAAGCAGTGTATATACTTGTGTTTAATACATACTTTCCATCCATGATTTAACACAGCCCAGGAAAGTCTAAAACTATTCCAGAAAACATCTAAAGTAATATTCACATTTTCAAAAAAAAAAAAAATTTGAGTTTTTTTTGTTGGTACACTTTATAATTTATTCCTCAAATAACTAGAAGTTCAGTTTACTAATTTGCTGATTCCTAGAACAGTACTTTATAATTGTAGTTCATAAATGTTTATGTGTAGAGCTGTGTAGCTCGGTGGATGTGGCGTTTGCACACCACCGCGCTAGGCCGCACGAAGGAAGTCTTGGTTTCGAGTCTAGTCGGCGACTAGAGGAAATTTTTCTAAGCCTTTTTTCGACCGGTTCCCGAGTTAGTCGATCTCTGGCACGGGCAAGCAGGTTTTTCCTCCCGGAAACTTGGGTTTTTCGTCCTGTAAACTCAAGAAAATCGACCGTAGAACCCACATTATTTCAGACATTAAATATATTGTGTTAGGGTTAGAGACCACGAGATGGCGGCACATTTGAGCCGTCTCTCTTCACTGCGTACCGCTTAATTAGTGATAGCCTTGGGCCATCTGTCTCTGATTGGGTACCAGTGGAGATTGAACTGCCCACTCAGTCTCCAAAAGTTAGATAGGGCTAAATGGCCTCGCCTACTCCCGTATATACGGGAATAAAAAGGCGTTAGCTGTTTTTTTTTTTTTTTTTTTAAATGTTTATGTTTAAGTCATGCCCAGCTCATGGAGTGTGAAGATGTTTAGTATTCACACTCCATGAGTTCCATATTTTGAGAACTATTGCATTATAACTTGTTCAATGCATATTAGATTTATTTTAATAATATTTAATGTAATGTTTACTGTATTATTATTTTATTTTAATAACCTCCATGGAGTTATAAGAGTCATGAAAATAATTGCACTCCATAAGCTAGGCGTGACTCGAACATGCAACCTTCTGATCTGGAGTCAGACATGCTGCCACTGCACCACTGGCTTGCTCTGTTTCTTAATAAATACAGGCAACCAACTAATAGATATTTAAAATTTTAGCTGAATGAGAAAAGTAAAGAGAGTGGAAAGGATGAAAAGGCAAGAATTTTTGCTGGGTCTGGTGACTTATTTGCATCTCACAGTAGCTAGTAGAGAGGAATGCAATATTTACAAGGAAATCAATTCATAACTCCTAGCTACACATAAGTGTCTCTTCAGGAAGGCATACTAATGCTAAAGCCAACAGGAGAGAATGAAACGAGCAGCAAGATTAAAAACAGCAATTAATAAATCTGAGTAATGATAATATTATCATAAATAGCACAGGATGAGTGCTAACTATTTCCTTATTCAAATAGATGAAACACTGCTGCACATAGGAAATAATTTGGAAAGAGCAGGAAACTATAGAAGTATTCATTCGGTATCAAACACTATTTTAAATGTGCCTTTTTCTACTTTCTTGATGCAGCAATAAAATAAGCTATAAGAAAGTCCAAAACAGTAGTTTACAATTTTTGTTTCGGTAGCCATTAACTTATTTGAAAGTTTTGAAGCACATTAGAAATAAGTTGTCCATTTTTGGTCTATGCTCATACACTAAGGTAGGGTCTGGTCAATTCAGAGTTAAGAGTGCTTAAATTAATGCCAAGCCAGCTAAGGTCATGAAGTGAGTGTATTGTATACTAATTATGTGTTCCCTGAGGAAAAGAGCATCTCAGTTTACAGGTTAAAAAAAAATATCATCACAATCTAAGCCTGGTCAACTCCATTCAGCTTAGCCAAAAAGATAAGTTCTTAACCAAAGTTCACACATCCTTGGCATCAATGAAGTGTTAAATCTGGTCATTTGAATCCTGAACATTATCATAAAATATTTCATTACTTTTTATAATTTAATTTTCAGAAAAATCGAATAAATTTTTATATTTTTATTTATGAAAAGAATTATTTATTTTAGTTATAGTTATTTACTCTAAAATAAATTTATAAATATAAATTTTATAAATATTTTATAATTACATATATAATAAATAGATATTATATTAGTAAATTTATAATAAACTTCTTTAAATTAAACATATTTGGTCGTTTGAAAGTTAAGCATAAAAAACTTATTGTTTAATACTGACCATATACAAATATTTTAACATTCTTTGCCTACCAGTTTTGCTAGCAAACTGTCTAGCTTTTTTCAAGGCGTTGACGGAAAAGTATAAAAAATACTAGTAAATACAAATTGAAAGGAACATAAAAACATAAACACTCTAGTAGCTAAGGTTGCACGTTCGCGTGACAGAGACTGAGTGGACTTATTGTTCTTAATCATTATCACGCATGCGTGTTTGTTGTAAACGCATAATGTGATTACTAGCTAGCTGTAGTTCAGATAGATTTAGAGAGCAGATGAGGTTTTTTCCATGAACTGTTAAGAATAGTACGCTGGTTTCTGTTGAGATTTCTGCCAGTTACACTACTGCGGCTTTCTTGAATAAACGATGTCTATAATCGTCGTCTAAATATGGCATGAAGCTATTTTGCCACTCTATCGTGTGGTTAGATGTACAGAAATGATGTGCTAAGCCGGAAGAAATACTTCTGTTGTGGTTTACATCACCAACGTGCTCTCTCTGTCTGATCTCCAAACTCCATGAAGTTTGTCCGATGTAGGCAAGATCACAGGAGCAAGGAATGTAATATACTCCTGGATATTTGTAGAATGGCACCGTCTCTTTTGGTGATCCTAAAAAACGTTTGATGCTGGTGGTTGGTTTGAAGATCACTCTGATGTTGTGGGCTTGATTAATTGACTTGATTCCCTTCATCAAGTCAATTTCTTATCAAATAGCCAGAATAATACTAAAAGCCCACAACATCAGAGTGATCTTCAAACCAACCACCAGCATCAAAAATTTTTTAGGATCGCCAAAAGACAAGGTGCCATTCTACAAATATCCAAGAGTATATTCCATTCCTTGCTCCTGTGGTCTCGCCTACATCGGACAAACTTCACGGAGTTTGGAGATCAGACAGAGAGAGAGAGAGCACGTTGGTGATGTAAACCACAACAGAAGTATTTCTTCCGGCTTAGCACATCATTTCTGTACGTCTAACCACACGATATAGTGGCAAAATAGCACCATGACATATTTAGACAATGATTATAGACATTGTTTATTCAAGGAAGCCGCAGTAGTGTTAAAAACTGGCAGAAACCTCAACAGAAACCAGGGTACTATTCTTAACAGTTCATGGAAAAACCTCATCCTCTCTCTAAATCCATCTGAACTACAGCTAGCTAGTAATCACATTATGCGTTTACAACAAACACACATGCGTGATAATGATTAAGAACAATAAGTCCACTCAGTCTCTGTCACGCAAACGTGCAACCTTAGCTACTAGAGTGTTTGCAACGTTTTTATGTTCCTTTCAATTTGCATTTACTAGTTGTTTTTTTTATACTTTTCCGTCAACGCCTTGAAAAGCTAGACAGTTTGCTAGCAAAACTGGTAGGCAAAGAATGTTAAAATATTTGTATATGGTCAGTATTAAACAATAAGTTTTTTATGCTTAATAAACTTCTTTATATAATATTAGAACAGCCAGGCACTTTTAATGGAATAGTGGTAGTTTCAAAAGTGTTTGGCTGAATAGAACTAAGTTTTCTCTAGAAAACAAGCTTGTCGTCAGTTTTAAAATTGTGGTTTATATAAAGGTGATGTTTCAGTTGAATAGTAATAAAGGTGGCATGTGCATACTTGGCATCCTAATAATCAACTGCTAAAACTGCAAGAACAGAAAAACACTGATCATGCGATATGCCTCATAAGAGCAAAGCAAATATATATTAGAAAAGCAGTACCTTCAACAAGCGGTTGTTCCTTGGTTCCTTTTGTTCCAGTATAGGGAATAGATAAGGCTGTTTAAGCCTTATATAACTTTTGGAGACTGAGTGGGCAGTTTAATCTCCACTGGTAGCCAATCAGAGATAGCTGATGCTAGGCTATCACTAATTAATCAGTACGCAGTGAAGAAGGCGGCTAACAAGTGCTGCCATCTCATGGTCCCTAACACAATATTTTTAATATCTGAAAACAGCGTGGGTTCAACAGCCGATTTTCTTGAGTTTGCGGGACGAAAAACCCGAGTGCCAGAGATTGACTAATTCGGGAACTGGTCGGAAAAAAGCTTAGAAAATGTCGAGTCTAGTCGCCTCCAGCTGGCAACTAGACTCGAACTCATAAGGTCTTTCTTTGTGCAGTCAAGCACCATAGAGTGCAAATACCACCTCTACTGAGCTACACAGGTATTTCAAAACAATGCAATTTACTATTGTATACAGTAATAATTAGCTGAGATTTACTCCATTTCCTTAGGAAAGGAAAATCTTAACTAGCATAATTTTTACCAATTTAAAATAAAAGTTTGCACTCCCTAGGAACATCTGCTAATTTTATATATACACATTAAAACCTCTCTACTTCGCAATTTTCTTTATTAAAAAAAAAAAAAAAACCACTTGTGATCCCTGATACAACTATATGCAATATATAATACATTTTTGGCCTTATAATTATAAAAAAAAAAGTATTTTCTTGGACACAAACTGTGTTACCTTTGAGTTTGAAGAGTTCTAACATTCCCATTTACAATTTATAAAATGTAGCATATTTTGCTATTTTGGAAAATCATCAACTTCAAAATTATTCAGTTTAAGATGGGACATTTTACTTTGGTTTCAGTGATAAAAATAAGTTTAAAATTAATATTGTTAATGGAAACCAAGAGTAACAACAGAAATTTCAATTTTTCACCTGCAAAAATTAAAACTACAGGAAATTAATACAACAAAATCCACTGGATACATAACAGAAAATAAGCATTAACTTATGTATGAAAAGTTTGAAGTTGGTTTAATATATAAAGGGCAATTTTATGTGCTATTCGTTAATCTATTAATGGTAATGATTATCAAAAAATGATCATTAAGAAATCCAATGTTTATTAGCATTGTTCATCAATGACAATAAAAATTGGCTCCTTTATTTCCTTCCAAGGGTGCATCAACAAGGTAAGTATGACAATTGGGTGGTAACCAGTAGGAAACAGAAATTTCAATTTTATGCATGCCATTAAGCTAAAGGTAGGTTTGCAGTACTGCAAGGACAACTAAATGTATATTGTACCTTAAGCTAAATTAAAATTATTGCTTACTGATTTTAAGCAATCTAACAGATAAGCTTAGGTGTGGATGGTTATTCATGACTTATTGTTCACGGTATTAACAACACCACACTTTTTTCACAAAGATGTTTTATTAACGCTTATATTTCGCTGATTTTCAACTCAGCATCATCAGAGCACAACACACATGTATACGTGACAGTGAGTGAAACAATATAATTGCAAAAGACAAAAAATCTAAAGTCCTATTTTTGGCACCTTCTAATGGAAAAAAAAAAAAAAAAAGCTATGCAGGTGTTTTTCTTAGGATAACTCTCCCAAATTTTTGGCAAATTAATGCAACCATATTTGTTACGGTTGGGAGAATTCTTCAAAGCCATTGCTGACTCAAAAAATAACCTTTCAGATCTATAACGACTCCTAAATAGCACATTCGTTTTCCTCCATCTAATCCTGTGTGAAGGAGTGTCCAAAGCGTGGTGTGCCAGTCCCAACTTGCCATAGTAATAGTAGTGAATGTATCTTTCATGTTCTTCCAGGCAGATGGTCACTGATCTTCCTGTTTGCCCATAATATTTTTATGGGCAAACAGGAAATTCTACAAACAGAGTAATGGTACTGTTATGGGTTCCCCCCTCTCTCCCCCATTAGCAAATTTTTACATGGAACACTTTGAAAACAAAGTACTTACCACAGCTACATACAAGCCACAAGTGTGGTTATGCTATGTAGATGATGTGTTTGTCATCTGGCCCCATGGACAAGACACTTTAGGCACCTACCTAAACAGCCAACACCCCAAAATCCACTTCACAGTAGAAAAAGAATCAAATAACTGTTTACCATTTCTTGACACATTAGTCATCCGCCTTTCAGATAGATCACTATCTTTTTCTATTTACAGAAAGCCTGCACACACAGGAAGATACCTACATAAACAATCACATCATCATCCAGTCCAACAGTACGGCATTTTAAAAACACTTACACACAGAGCCAGAGCCATTTGTTCTAACGATACAGCTCTGACCACAGAACTCCAATATCTGTGCCATACGTTCTTAGCCAACAGCTACAATCCCTACAAAATAGATAAAATACTATAAGCCCATTACTCTGCCCTCCCTTAATACACAAGACTACAACATGACCATTTCTATTCCCTATATCAGAGGTACATCAGAAAAGATAGCCAAAGTTTTGTTGAAACATGGCCTTTGCACCACTTTCAAACTGCATGTCAAGCTTGCAACTCTGATCCGCTTGCCTAAGGATAAACTTCACCCTTTAGCACACCCAGGAGTGTATGAAGTTCCTTGTGACTGTAACTTGGCCTATTATGGGCAAACAGGAAGATCAGTGAACATCCGCCTGGAAGAACATGAAAGATACATTCGCTACTATTACTATGGCAAGTCATGACTGGCACACCACACTTTGGACACTCCTTCACACAGGATTAGATGGAGGAAAACGAATGTACTATTTAGGAGTCGTTATAGATCTGAAAGGTTATTTTTTGAGTCAGCAATGGCTTTGAAGAATTCTCCCAACCTTAACAAATATGGTTGCATTAATTTGCCAAAAATTTGGGAGAGTTATCCTAAGAAAAACACCTGCATAGCTTTTTTTTTTTCCCATTAGAGGGTACTAAAAATAGGACTTTAGATTTTTTGTCTTTTGCAATTATATTGTTTCACTCACTGTCACATATACAGGTGTGTTGTGCTCTGATGATGCTGAGTTGAAAATCAGTGAAATATAAGCGTTAATAAAACATCTTTGTGAAAAAAGTGTGTGGTGTTGTTAATATACCGTGAAAAATAAGTCATGATTTTAAGCAATATCATTGCCTGAAACCAGATGATAGTCATCCTTGGCATGCCTTCCTCTTCATTCATTTTATCATTTCATGTTTCAGAACAACTATCCTTCATCCATTATTCCCCAAAATTAAAACCGATTACATCGGTTTTAATTTTCCAAAAACCTTACTTCTGTTTCTCCTAATTTAAAGCAAAAAAAAAAAAAAAACTTTTCTCTGTTCTCAGACTTGAAAATAAAATATATTATTATATATAATACTATAATGAATTAAATATGGTGACACAGCTGCCTATCTTCACTGGATGCCATGTATAATTAGTGATAGGCCAGCTATCTCTGGCTACCAGTGGAGATTGAGCTTCCCTCTCAGTGTCCAAAAGTTAGATAGTACTAAAAACGGCTGAACCTACTCCCTACAGGGGAATAAAAGACGTTAGGGGATTTATTTTATGTTATATTTAATGGCATGATTATATGACAATTGCCTGCATGGTATGACTAACAATGATAGTTAGTTAGTTATACCATAAATTAACAATGAATGGTTATAATATTATTTTTAAGCTCTTATTTGTAATGAATATAATAAATTTAGTTTAATCCTTTATCCAAATGTAAGTAAACAAAGTTTGCACCTGAAGTATCTTCAGGACTGAGGCAACTCGTAGTAAAGGTGGACCAAGCTATCATCACTCCTTGTCTTAGTATCTCCCATAATGCAACGCACATCTCCTTGCAGACATGTATAATGCTATGTATTAAGGGAAGGGCCACTACCCAGACCGGTTAGTGGCCCTTCTTGTTAGTGGGAGTCAGACCCAGAGGTGGTGATACAAAGGTGTAAGCAATGGAGAAGTCATATATACCTATACGAGTTGCCAAAAGGTGTCTCACCTTATTATTAAATTACTCTGGATTTAGAGCAAGATGTTGGAAGTTTTTTTCACTTGGTTAGACTATAATAAATTTAGTTTAATCCTTTGGCAACTCGTACAGGTAAATATGACTTCTCCATTGCTTCCACCTTAGTATTACCACCTCTGGGTCTGGCTCCCACTGACAAAGTCTTGTCAGTGGATAGTGGCCCTTCCCTTAATGCATAGCATTATACATGTCTGCAAGGAGATGTGTTTTGCATTATGGGAGATACTAAGACAAGGAGTGATGAGAGCTTGGTCCATCTTTACCACGAGTTGCCTCAGTTCTGAAGATACTTCAGGTGAAAACCTTGTTTGCTCACACTTGGATAAAGGATTAAACTAAATTTATTATAGTCTAACCAAGGGGGGAAAACTTCCAACATTTGTAATGAATGTTATGGTACTTTTATGTGTGTTTGTGTTATATTAGGAATTTTAGTGCATGATGAATGTGGAATCATCAGGACGGCATGTGGGTGTGAGTTAGTCTCTGAAGATTGTAGACCAGAGGTGTTTGGTTCTTGTTCAGTGAAGTAAACAAACCACCCCAACATAAACACCAACCCTCCCCCCAAACAACAACAACAACAAAAAAAAAAAAAAACAGTACCAACAAGAACCACACACCAGTATCTTTCCATGTTTTGGGTTCATTTGAAGTGAGTTGTGTACTATTATGGTTTCCTTTTTTTGGGAGGGAGATCGGTTTTATGGTTGTGAAACCACAGCGTCAATGTTAATGGAATGACAAGTATATAAGCAGAAATGCTGCTGCTCAACTTTATACCCAATGGTACATTAATTTGGTGTTCAATGCAATTTGAAAGAAATAACAGCTAATATTTCCACATCAAGGGAAATGATATGTTGCATATTTACAGATGATAAGTTTCATTATCGGAAGTGAAGAAATACTATGAGTGGCATCTTCATCAATGACTGTATTTAAACAATCACTGTAACAGAAGAATATACAGAATGTAATATAACTTATTAGTGTTTACCATACATCAGTAAGGATAATGATAATTTTTACTTTTTTTTCAGGTTTTTGCATAATGTGAACAATGCAAAGCATAGCAGAAAAACTTAGAGAACTTTTAATTTAATAATTACACCCTGCACAACTTCCACTATAAGGGAGGTGCTTCTGCTTTTATGCATTCTGATATTCCTTGCCAAAGGATGCCTAACCTAGAATCTCACCTTTCTGACTTCCCGTGGCTTAAAATTTCTTGCTATAATTTTGTTTCATTCATTTGCTGTCCCTACCATTTTCTCAGTTCTGACTTCCTTGACTTCCTATCTTCAAAGCTCGATTTCATTCTTTACTCCTCCTTTCCATGGTAAGACTACTGTTTTCATCCTTCAGATACAGATATCTGTCGTGATCTCATTACAGAAATAATCCATAACCATATTGGAATAGAAACTTTCATTCCTCACTCTGTTCAAATTTCCCAATCCATATCTAAACCATGGTTCTCCAAAAAGTGTGCCAGTGCTCTTGATGAAAAGCAAACAGTCTTTCACAAGTAACCTGAAACCAAAACACCAGCTTTCTTCAGAACCTACGCTGTTGTCCACAACTTGTAAATCCACCATTAAAAAAGTAGTCTAAATTCAACAAGGATAAATGTAGAAAACTCGTTGCTTGTGCCACTGGCAGTTGCACCTTCTGTCCTTTACAAAGCTGTTGGAAGCAACTTTGGTTCATTGTGCTACTTCCTCTATTTCACCTTAACTGTAGCATTGTAACATCACCTGAAGACAAGACATCAGCAAAGGCTGATGTCTTGGCTTCATTCTTCTCCTCCAACTCATTCATAGGTGGCCATGGCAAATTACTTCACCTTGAATGCTGCATCTGGTCAAGACTGTCATCAGATTAGATCGCACCCTGAGGCAAAAATTAAATATTGACCCTGATGGATTATAAGACAAAAATATAAGAAAATCTCCAATTACTATTTTGTTTTTATTACAAGAGAAACATTAAGGCAAAACAATTACATAATAATATAAAGTAAATGTTTGCTCTACAGGAATATCGCACAATAAAACTGTTTATAAGTTTTAAATTTAAATTACAAGCTATGTCTGCCTCTATCGATATAGTTGCTAGACCAACCAATGTATAACGTATATTTGTACAATATCTTGTTGCCATAATATGGCTGAACAAGTGCACTTATTAAGCAGTGCCGTGAGGCAGGCTGCCTCTATGCCACTCTGTCGACAGTACAGGATCTGGTGACACCTGTAACCTTTGGCTAGAAAGACATTAGAAGAATCATGCATACCTTAGATATCACAAAAGTAGCCAGTCCTGATCTAATTCCATTCATTGTGCTCAAGAGATATGCTCTTGAACTAATGCCTGTTCTTTATCATCTATTCACTAAAATATATTTAGCTAGAATTCACCAACAGCATAGATGAATGCCCATCTATGCCCATATACAATCATTTTTCCCATATTCCCATATGCAATCAGTTCTCAAAAAAGGAGATAAACATTTGCAATCAAGCATTCGACATATTGCTCTCATATCAGTTCAGTCTAAAATAACGGAGAAGGTTATCAACAGTCAGTTTCTTCAAGACCTTCAGAACTGCTATCTAATTAGTGACCACTAGTATGGATTTTGCCAATATAGATCCACAGAAGATCTCTTGGCCTACATCACACACCTCTGGAGTCATTCTATGGAAAGGTTTGGAGAAACCTCTGCCATTGCACTTGACATCTCCAAAGGCTTTTGACAAGGTTTGCATCTGGTACTTCTCAACAAATTACCATTATATAGACTGCCCTTTTCATTGTGTAACTGACTGCCAATGTTCTCTTAGATCAAGCACTATCTGTAATTGTGGATAGTGTTCTCTCCTCAGACTTTCCTGTTAATTCAGGTGTCCCTCAGGACTTGTCATTTCACTCATCCTCTTCCATTTATGTAAATGACCGACTCTCATTGACAGCAAACCCTATTTAGTTTTGTTGATGATAGCACTCTCCACTCATCCTATACATACAATTCTCTGAAGTTCTCAAACTTCAAGATTATCTATAATAAATGCCCTACCCAATGATCTCCACAGTATCATGTTTTCTTATAATCAGCCACTTTCCCATAGAATATCAGTTTCTGCAGTATATCTCTTTTATAGACATTTTCATTGCCATTGTTCTGCAGAATCAGCATTCATTATGCATCCCATTTGTCTTTTCTTGACCCTGTTCACACATAGCATTGGTTTGCTATAGGCTCTTCTTCTTTCATATGTGGGAGAAATACTTGGATTTTACTTCGCTTGTTTCCTTTTTGACAAGGTTCTCAACAAATTACCATTATATAGACTGCCCTAGTCCATGTGTAACTGATAAGAGACCTCCACATAGCCTTTAAAGGAATGCGGAGAACCGACCAAGGCTACTGACCTAATGTCCAATCCTTACCTTCTCGTGGTGCACCTGTTAGGTATCTAACTGGATACTGAACGAATGAGGATGGGCTGGCAATTTGGGATTTAGCCGATCAAATTGTATTTTTATTGGCTTAAACCACAATATTAAACAATGGTACACGATGACAGAATTTCATGTTGGCTGGGGCACACCCGGTTAAACAAGACCCCCATTGTTTTCTCCAGGGAACCACAGCAAACAGCAAAAAGTCAGCTACTGGAACAAATCCCAAAACACACCCCCAACTCAATATCGCAAGAGTTCTAAATTGGTACTATCAATAAGAAGCCTGAATGGCAAAGAAATGGAGCTAGCTGAAGAATTGGATAAGTACCAGATCAACATAATAGGGGTGACTGAAACAAAAAAGACAAAAACTGGTGAGATCTTTCTGAGCAATAAATACAAAATGCTATATTCAGGCAATGACAATCAAGAAAAAGAAGTAGTAGCCATTGTATTCAACACTAAATATGAGGCTAATAATCTTGAATGGCAGGCAATTTCAAGTAGAGTGATGTTGGCAAATATCAGAACGGGGAACTGGACAATGAGACTTATTTGTGTCTATGGTCCCACAGAAAGTTCTCCTAAGGTAGAAGTGGAGGAATTTTTTGAGGCTTTAGAAAAAGCAACCGACAGAATGAAAAATGAAAGTTGGGGATCTAAATAGCACAGTAGGAAATGATTGTCAGACATACAAAATTATTCTGGGAAAATTTGGAGAAAAGAGCAAAGTAATAACAATGGCAAATACTTGTTGGATTTCTGCTCAGGACATGGACTGGTTATTACTAACACCATGTTCCAACATAAAAATGTGCACAAATTCACATGGAGAGAAGAGGCAAGGAATAAGAAAAGTCTCATTGACTATATTATTGTTGACAGTGATGTTTTCTCTCTGGTGCAGGACACGACAGTGTACAAAGGATTTAAAATTGAAAGTGATCAAAGCAGGATAAAATTGAATTTCATATTGAAAAGAATAACATGTAAGAAAGTTTTAAAACGAATAAAAGTTGAGTAGCTCTCAGATGTGAACTGTAGACTAAAATATACAAACATTATTCAAGAAAAAAATGAAAGAGTTTGAGAACAAGAATCAAGCCTTGGAAATTCAGTGGTAAGCTCTGAAGAAAACATTGACTGATTCTGCCATAGAGGCATGTGGTGAGGTTGTCTGCAAGGATAGAAAAATCAGAACTCCCTGGTGGACACAGGAAGTTAAAGAGGCAGTGAAGGAAAAGAAGAAAGCATATCAAAAGTTCCTGGCAAATAAGTCAGCATGTGCCCTAACAGAATACAGAGACAAATATAAGAAATCTAAACACTGTGTAAAACTAGCTAAACAAAAGTCATGGGAAGACTTTGGTAAGAACATAGAAAATACATATCAAGATGATGGCAAGATATTCTGGAGGTTGTTGAAGAAGCTCAGAAATGGAGGAAAGAGCAAAAGGAATTAAAGATGATTAAGGTGACATGAAAACTGGAGAAAAAGATATTCTTGATGTATGGAGTAATTACTTTTAAAATTGCTAAATGAAACCAGCAGTGATGACAGTAGAGTGATAAAAAACACTGACCATGCATGCAATCAGAAATACATATCCATACTTGAAATAGCCATCAAAGGCCTGAAAATGTGGAAAGGCACCAGGAGTAGATGATATTTGACCAGAAATGTCAAGTATGGAGGTATAAAAGTCTTACAGTGGCTGCATTGCATAGTTCAGAGGGCCTGGACAGAGGGAAGAATTCCAGATGATTGGAGTAGAGCTCTCATAGTACCCATATATAAAATAGGGAAATAAAACTGAATTTGAGAATTACGGAGGAATTTCTCTACTGAGTGTTCCTGGTAAGATTTATGCAAGTATACTTGAGATGAGAAGAATTGTGGAAGAGAAGCTTGGTGAAGAACAAGCTGGATTCAGGCCAAATAGAGGCTGTCAGGATCAGATTTTCATTTGACGACAATAATTCAGAAGTCATGGGAATATAACTAAGATCTGTATTTAAGTTTTGTAGATCTGGAAAAAGCACATGACAAGGTGCCAAGAGAGAAGCTACTCAAAATGCTACAGTTGTATGTTGTCAGTGGGGCATTTGAGTTATAAGTCACCAGTTAGAATTGAAGGAAATACAGGAAGGTGGTTTAATGTTAAATCTGGTGTGAGACAAGGATGTACTTTATCCACTCTGTTATTCATTATTTATATGGATCACATTATGAAGGAAAGTGATATTAAACCTGATATCAAATTTGGAGATGTTAATGTCAGCTCTTTGCTTTATGCAGATGATGTTATACTTCTAAATAAATCCACTACAAGTCTCCAAGATTCCCTGACTAAACTGAATAACTGTTGTAATAGATATGGTATGAAGGTCAGCAATCAAATGACAAAGACAATGAAAATAGGCAGAATCATTGAAAATGTCAACTGCATTGTGAACGGAGAACCTGTGTAACAAGTAAAACATTTCAGCTACTTAGGCACGACTTGAATATGGTAAATTAAATATGGAAATAGACAACAGAATCAACAAAGCTGGTATGGTAGGAAGTAAACTGAATAAATTTATATGGAATAAGAGAGAAATTAGTCAAAACACTAAATTAGCCAAACCAATTTTAATTTATGGATCTGTGAGCTGGGTCATAAGTAAAATACTTAACCAAAGACTAGAGACTGCAGATATGAGAATCCTGAGAAAGATTAGAGGCATGAACAGATGGCAATGGCAATATCGTATTAAAAATGAGGATATTAGAAGAGAACTTGACGTTAGCATCCAGGAATGTGTTAGCAGAGCTAATCTCAGGTGGTATGGTCACTTAAACAGAATCGGCGAGAAAAGATTAGCAAAACAAGTGTTCTCTGCTAGGTTGGCAAAAAACAGACCCAGAGGAAGACCAAGATATAGATGGATTGATAGGGTAAAAAGTGCCTTAGAAGATAGAAATATAAGATCTGACAATGTTGGAGCCTTGACAGGTAACAATTTGATTTGGAGGAAAATTGTAGATAGAAAATTAGTAATGATGTAAATTTTTCATGTAGTATTATTATATACTGTACACCCCTTGAGGGTAAATGTCAGGAATTTGATGATGTTTCCTTTTTAAAATTCAATGTATTTCCATCATTCCGCACATGCCTCCAATGTCACTGAAGAAACCCTGACCACTAGGTCACACAATTGCTCATTATATAGCAATCATTGGAGAGCAGGCTATCATGGTATAGTCCTGCTATATAGTATCATACTCATTGCCGTCTTATGATATAATAAATGCAAGATTTACATATTAGAGAAGTGTTCATAAACAAAAATAATAATAAGAAGAATAAAAATTATGATTTAAAAATTTTTGAAATATAAGAGGGTTTGGTCTGGACTTTTAATACATAATGAAAGATGATGAATGACAACCACTTATTGCATCAAGTATAACCATGCTATATGCCAAACATAAGTAAAATATGTGGAATGTAAAAAAAACTTTTTAAATATGTACTTGATATAATGTGCATATTATTAAACTTGAGTAAACAATAGTTACAGAGGTCCATCTTTTATTTTAATATTTTTTATCATTTACAACTTGATGGCTAGCTTATTAAATAACTTTTTTTTCAATCTGCTTCACTTTAAGGTTAGCACATATATCATGAATTTTGACTGGTATTACGAACCTTGCTTATTTAATTCGGCAAACCATACAGGTATGTGTACATTATGGATTTTTAAACTTACCAACCTATCAGTCTCCTTTCAATAACATACAAGATTTTTCCAAAAATCATGCAACAGAATACAAAATAAACTAGATTTTTTTCAACTTCCAGAACAAGCAGGATTCAGAAAAAATTATAGCACTATTGATCATATACGTGGGTGGTCTGAAAAGTTCTTGGCCTAATGACGAAAAAAAATATTTATAATTATAAAATTATTTTTTATTTTTCAACATTATCTCTCTTAAGACTAATACATTTATTCCAGCACCATTATCCCATCCCTGTAGTGGTTCTCAGTAAGATCTGCAAAATACTCCTCTATGGCTGCAATCACCTCTTAATTTGAAGAAAAACGCTGACAAGGAGGAAGAGATTAGAAATCAGAAGGAGACAAATCTGGGGAATAGAATGGGTTCCAACAATTCATAGTGCAGATCCCTTAATTTTCCAGTTGGCAAAACACCTTTGTGGGCAGGTGCATTGTCCTAGTTGTAAGATGATTTTTTCTTCTTCTGCAAACCGGGTCTTTTCTCACGAATTTTTTCGTCTAGTCTGGTTAAAAGATCGGAACAATATTCCCTGCTTATTGTTTTACCCTTTTCAAGATGTTAACAAACAAAATGCCTTTAGCATCCTAAAACACCGATGGCATGTTTGGCGCTGAACAACCGGCTTCTGTCCACTGTTTTGACTGCAAGTCTGAATCCAAGTCTCATCCATAGTCATAAATCTACACATAAAATTAGTTTTATTCTTGTTAAAACACTCCAAGCACTGTTCAGAGATTTTCATGCGAGTGAGTTTTTGATCTGCTGTGAGTAAGCGTGGCTCCCATCTTGCAAAAAGCTTTTTCATTTGCAATTCTTCATGCAAAATACATTCTACACATTCTTTTGAAATGCCTATAGTCTCAGCAATTTCAAGCACTTTGTACTCACTGGTCATCCAATACCATATTGTGCACTTGATCAATGATTTCTGGTGTTGTTACATTTTTTGGACGTCCTTCATATGGATCACCTTCAAGGCTGGTACGGCAATGTTTAAACTCGGCAGCCCATTTCTTAATTGTCGAAAATGAAGGAGAAGAGTGCCCATAAACTTTTATGAACTTCGAATGAATTTCTTTTGGTATTAAACCTTCTATTACAAAGAATTTTATAACCGCACGATACTCAATTTTGTCCATTTCAAGGGATATAGACAACACTTTTGCTTCAGACAGCTGTATAAAACAAACTACTTGATAGAATGACTTTGCAATTTCACATGGATGCTTATGACAGATATATGGTCGAGGCCGAGAACTTTTCAGACCACCCTTGTGTATATATATATATATATATATTATTATTATTATTATTATTCAGGCCTCCATGGAGTCAAAAGACTCATCGTGGGAGGTCCTTCCTAAGAACATAAAGTCTGTCACGATTCATCGAGGGGAGGTCCCCCTTAAGAAACACAGTCTATCATACCACTCCTTAAACTCATTGACCGTTCTCGCTCTCACCACTCCATCAGGCAATGCATTCCACGGTTCAACATATGTAATAATTATGTTATTCAAAATCAATATATTATATATTCAAAGGCATATATACTGATTCAAAATCAATATATGTTATTAAATTTAAAAAGCATTTGATTCAATCTCAAAGCTTCAATTTAAGAAGGAATTGAAAAAAAACTTATATTGATATATTTAGCCATACATATAAAAATTCAACTGCAGCTATAAAATCTGGAACAAATATGAAATGTCCTATAAAAAAGGGAGTTAGACGGGGAGATGCCATTTCACCTAAATTATTTATAGCAGCCGTAGAAGAAATTTTTAAAAACCTGGATTGAAAAAATTGAGGAATTATGGTAAATGAGAAAGAACTAAATCCTCTACAATTTGATGATGACATTGTTCTTTTAAGAAACTCTGCAGAAAAACTTCAAAAAATGATCAGTGAATTGAATGCAGAAAGGATTAAATATAAACAACAAAACAAAAAGAATGTATAATAAATATATCACCAAAAAGCTAATACAAATAGAACACCAAGAAATAGATATAGTAACTTCTTATGTTTACTTAGGACAAAAGATCACAGTAGAGAAAGACTGAAGAAGAAATTATATGTACCATTCCAGTTAGAAAGCATAATACTTGGATCAGAGTTCAGACTAGGGTGAGAGATATAACTGTCATTAAAAGATCCAAATGGCAATGGGCAGGTCATATTCTAATGGTCATGATGATGACATCATCATGCTTGACAAAAATTAGGCCTAGAGTGGCCAGTTCCGGCATCATTAAAAGTCATCATTGAATCTCTTAAGAGGACATCCTGGTTTTCTTTTTCCTAATGGTTTGTAATTTAAGGCTTGTTTTGGTAATTTTTCTGTTTTGTAAGATGTAACACACAAAAACAGACAAAGTTTATATTCGAATGGTATCCCAGGTGGGATGACTAAAGAGATGGCTGGAATTCAATAGCATAGAAAAGCTCAAGATAGAAACGAATGGAGAGTTTTGTCCACCAGTGAACAGAAAATGGCTGATGATAAGGTTATTGTTCATAATTTTATAAACAAAATAATAGTGTCTTGCATAAGGAAAAAAAGACACACACACACACACACACCAGTGGCATAGCTGGGGGGGGGGGATCTACCCCAGACGGCACTTTGAACCTTACCCCATACGTCATTTTGACTTTTTGTAATATTTTTGGTGTGTATTAAGAGGGGCAACAAAAGCTCTAGCAATGCCACTGACACACACACACAGCATCTTTTCTTTGTCATAGTTTAAAATAATCAGGACTACAGCAGATTTGCTGTGATCTTGACAATTATTATTGTTTTTCAAGAAACAATAAATAACAAACAATAAAATGGTTTACTGAGTGGATAGCATACCTGCTCTCCAACCAACAGGTTGTGAGTTCAAGTCCAGAGCAGGCATTTCCAGTGCATCTGTAGGCACAGATGCACTGGAAATGCCTGCTCTGGGTGAGCTTGTATAGCTCCTTAACAATTTTTTTTTTTTAATACTACAAATGAATACCTTTTCTTCAAGAAGCAAAAGTACATAAATAATTCAGACAGATAAAGGCACAGCTAACATAATCATAACATTTCATTTATATAGTATCAGTAGGGTTGATAAACAAATTGTTTTTCAGTGGAACAAATGGGTAGCTTATAACACAATCGACTTTTATAGCAAATGCTCAGATTTCCATTCTGATGATCCCATCCTAAATCTGAATTATATGAACCATAAGGAGATGATATAGTAAGCCAACAGGTACGAGACCCTTTTGACACTTCTGCGCATGTCAAAAGAAGGAGAATCCATTCCGATTATAGGGTAATCAATCCGTATTTTGGGATGAGTTGTTTATTATTACACGTCAGAAAATAAACTTTTCATTTATGAACATTGTAGTTTTTAAAGTGGTAACTATTTTGGTTGAAAACCGGTTGGAAAATTTTACGTATAAAGCACATGATTTCGCGTGTTGGAGACCAATTCGTACATCGCTTTATTTCTTTCTCCCATTCAACATGAATCGACTCTTCTTGGCAGCCTGCCAATGACAGCTCTCACTTATGTGGCCGGACTATAATTGACATGCCTTACAAGAAACTGGTGACAAGGTAGTGCAGCTAGCTAAACAGTTGGAGGCTGACAATGAATATATAGAATAGAAAAATATAACAAAAAAAGACCCGCTAAAACATGTAGGTCCGTTTTTGTTATATTTTTAACTAATTTTACTCTTTGTTATAGTGAAATAATACAATATACAAATTATAACATAAAATTACTCTGCAGAGTACTGTACTGTTATAAATAATGAAACATGATTTTTTAGACTTTTTCTGTGCAATTACTTATAAAATAATCATCTGGAAACACAAGGAATAAGAGTAATTATTCAAAAGTTGCTGCTCATTAATTACACGATTCATTGAAGAATGCAGAGGAGGTTAAGTCATCCACAACATATTCTTGAAATTCAGAATTACAACAAAGCATTCTGAAAATGGTTCCAAATGAATAACTTATAGGTATAGGCTTGTTTTCAGAGGACAAGGTAATAGGAGTGGACCTCTTTAAAAAAAATTTTAACATCTAATTTAGTGTATGCAATTTGCCTTCTCTGCATAAATTTCTCTGCTACAAGTAACTGCAACTTGCATCATTATGTCTACTTTAGTAAATCTCTGTGTTGGGGTCTATTTCTTAAATACCTGAAATGCTTTTATTGACAGAGGCAAATGCCTTTGCCAATTTTTTCACTATAAACTTTTTTGGGTGATGGCTTATTTTTCTTCTTCTTTTCCCTGTGTGCTTCTAGCATTATATCTTCATTTGAGAGCTACCCTTCATCTGCAGCCTCCACCTGTTTAGCTAGCAGCACTACCTTGCCAGTTTCTTGCAAGAATTTCTCTTTGTCGAATATGAGTACTGAGAAAAATTAGAGGAGAAAACAGATTGCATCAATGGCAGAATTATATTAACACTGAAGATATTATTATTATTATTTTACAGTATCTCCATGGAGTCTGGAGACTTATCGTGGGAGTCTCCCACAATGGTCCCTAGTTCTCTATTTGTCATATATTGAAAAATTTCACTTGCATCAATTTTATAAAACCCCTTTAATATCTTAAAAGTTTCTATCATGTCCCTGCTTTTCCACCTATCAACTGAACTTTGTACCCACAAACCTTCAACCTATCCTAGTAAGGAGTATTCCACAGGTCTGTGGAATACTCCCTACATCACATCTTGGTCACTTGATTCTGAATTCTCTCTACCACCTCCTGGTCCCCAAGAAACCCAGGTGATGAAATCTGTGTGCAGTAGTCAAGATGTGGCCGAATCATAGCTTTATAAAGAGGGATAATAACTTTCCTATCATTACTTGTTAATGTGTTTTTCAATATCCAAGTAATCCTTTGAATATTGGGAAGGAACTATATTTGAATATTAGTAACTTAACATTGTTAGCATTCAGGAATTAATTTTAGTATGTCACTTAAACATCATGGAAGAGGAAAGGTGGCAAAACAAGTATTCGATGTTAGGATAGCAGGAAAGAGGCCAAAATTCAGGTGGATTGATGCAGTTAGAAGTGCCTTACGAAAATCTGATATTAGAATGCTGATAAATAGCAGACTAACTTGGAGGAAAATTGTTGACAGGAAATTAGTAATGTGAACATAGTACTATCATCTGAACGTAGTACATCAGAGATTTCGACTATAATCAAGCTTTTCATCCAAATGGGGAAAGCACTCGTTGTTTCACCTATAAAGTGACTAAGCATATGGTTTCAGTTAAGGGGGTACATGTGGAAACACAAAGTGATTGTTCGCGTTAAATTTAGGAGACAGCTTGGAGCAGTGCTATGGCATCAGAAATTGCAATGAAAAGATATTAACAGTGTATGGGAAATTATCAAAGGGTGTTTGAGGGAAGCAGTAACAGACAGCATACTCAATCAAGATGATAAATCACGTGAGAGATAAATACACAATGTTGACAAAAGTATTTAGACACCTAGTTGTGGTCAAAAAAATGTGTTTTAATTATATTTCTAGTACTGAGTGGGACCACCTTTGGACTGAATGACAGCAACTATCCTTCAGGGCATGCTTTCAACTAATTTCTGATATGTCGTAACAGGAATATTCTTCCATTCCTCACGTAAAGCTACTCCCACTGCTGATGATGGCAACTATGGTCTGGAGAGAATTTGGCATTCTAATTCGTCCCAAAGATGTTTTTTGATGGGTTAACATCTAGACCTTGAGCTGCCAGTCCAACTCTTCTACATTGTTTTGTGGAAACCAGTCTCAGACACATAGTGCAGTATAGCATAACGCAACGTCATGCTGCAACATGCAAGGGTCACTGCTAAAGTACTTCCACAGTGTTGGAAGCATGAAGTTGTCCAGGATGTTCAGATAGCCATCAGAAATCATGGTTTTGGGTATGACCACCAATGGCCCAAGTCCCATCCAACTAAAACATCCCCATACCATCATTGAGTCTACACTAAACTTGACAACTGGAATGATGCAGTCCTGCCAGAACCATTCCCTGGGCAATCTCCAGATCCAAACATGACCATCACAGTAATTTGGAAAAGTGATTTTGTTGCTCCAATTGGAACAACGTAGATGATTGGACCCCTTTTCCAATCATCTACGGTTCAGAAATGGTGTGAAAGACACCAGTCCAAATGTCGTTTGGCATTGACGAGGGCAATGTGTAGCTTGTTCGCAGCAGCTGTGCCATGGTAACCTAAGGCATGCAACTCTCTACAGACAGTTCTAGGGCTGACAATGTCTTTGCAGCATTTTCCAGGTTGACTGTGAGGTCTGCCACTGATGATATGCAGGATGCTCAAAAATTCAAGACGGAGCTCGTCGATCTCGGTCAGTTGCCTCCCAGAGCGTTTTCCTGCTGTGGTAGTACCATCAACTTTCTATTTGTGAATGACATAAGCAATGGTGGACTCAATATACTGAGACAGGTAACAATATCACAGACAGAACGATCACCGATGTGATACCCAATTACCATCCCACTTTGGAAGTCTCAGTTCAGCTGAACGTGACATCTTGACATCGAGTACAGTGCAAAACATGCAGCACATCTCACCTTTTATTACCAGACTTATGCAAATCCTCCCTGAATATTTGCATGTGGTAGGATCTGAAATTTGCATGGCACATAAGATGTCCAAATACTTTTGTAATGATATTAGTAATAAAAAGCTGCATAAAAAGAAAATCAGTAGAATGAATACAAGAAGGAATGTGATGAGCAAGCTCATTAAATCAAGTATATAGAACAGGCAAGAAGGGTGACTGGCAGAAAAAAGGTAAATAGTTCCATTATGTTCCATTAGCTCCATGCTGCCAATTATAGACCAGTCATTTCAGGAGTGATGGATGATGGTCAAGGTGATGAAAAAGTTGGTTAAGGCCAGAACATTCAAGAATAGGCAGACAGAAGTATGCTAATGTATGTGTATGAAGACAATAGGACTTTATAAACGAAGATAAATGGTTTTACTTAAGAATTTATAGGCTGGCCTGGTTGGCTGAGTGTTAACTATCCAGTCAATGGCTGCAGGCTCAAATCCTGCTGTGGACATGGATTTTGTAACTGTCTTTAGATGAGAGCTGAATTTCATCACCTGGTGTAAGACCACCATCCTACTCACTGGAGACCTGAAGTGGCTTGAAAAAAGTTCTAAGTTTGGTCTCTAGAGCAGGAGATTTCTGGACTATGTAAAAAATAAATAAAAAATGCTTAGTCTGCCCATGGTATGAATGTGCTATAGGATTACAAGAAACCTTTTGTGGGTGGGAGCCACATAAAAATAAAGTGAAAGTTCAGTGAGATACAGGAAATGGTTATAACATGATAACTACTAGACTGTACAGTCTTTTGACAGGATACTACACGAAATCTATTAAGTAAACTGGAGTAAATGGGAATAGATATAATACCCATAAAATGGATAAGAGGATGGCTGGTAGACAAGCACCACTATATATGGTGGAGTAGTATGAAGAAGAAAGCAAGTGACCAGAGGTGTGTTACAGGGCTCTTTACTTGGGCAATTGCTGTTTAATTTATGATAGATATTATATGAATAACAATTAGTGTGGGTCTATGAATGACTATTAGGACTCCATAGAAATTTCCAGATAACAATGCATCCATTATTCATGTGCATACAAACAAGGACATATGACAAGCATTCTTAAATCATTCCACCTTGTTTTTGCTATAAAATACTGTTTTATTATAGCATTACAAAGAAATTTGCCAATTTTTACCTTTACACAAAGTAATGGTTGTCTTTATGATGATTAATGGAAGAACCTAATTCAACTTGAAAAGCAGGACTTTGTGTGAGTAAAAGAATATCTGAAATGATAAAGTACATATATATAATTTCAAATATACAGTCATTTTAATCATATAAGCTACTTCAGCATTGTAAGGAAATTACCGTATTTTCAATAGCCATATATAATAGCATGAAATAACTAGCAATAAAAATTTAATATCACTCAAGTTTTAAAAACTAAATGTCTTTGTCTGAACTTGATCCTATTATGCTTAAACTTTATTATTATTATGGGCGACTCCAGGGAGTCCTTAGACTCATCGAGGGAGGCCCTAAACATCATGTCCACACAACTATACGACATTCTCACAGTATCTATCATACCTTGCCTTGAACTCACTCACCGTCATAGCACCCACAACAGACTCTGGCAGCTTATTCCACTCATTTACCACTCTAAAAGTAAAGAACCCAGCTCTAACACCCCTGCTAACCATGCTCTTGCCCAGCTTCCATGGGTGTCCCCTAGTTCTCCCACCACCAGTCCTGATCTCAAAAATATCCTCTGAATTAATCCTATAGAAACCCTTTAGCAATTTGAATGTCTCAATCATATCTCCCCTTTTCCGCCTATCAACTAATTTCTGCAACCCACAAATCTTCAACCTGTTCTCATGTGGTTCATTCCATAGACCCGCTATCATCTTAGTCACTCACCTCTGGATCATCTCCACCTCCTCCCCATCAAGAAGGAACCTAGGTGACCAAATCTGGGCACAGCAGTCAAGATGAGGTCTTATCAAGGCTCAGTACAGAGAAACAATAACTTGCTTGTCTCTGCTTGTCAAGGTATTTTTCAACAACCAAGTGAATTGATGAGCTGATTTAGTCACTTTTGCAATGTGCCCCCTAAACTTCATCTTCCTATCCACCAACATTCCCAAGTCTCTGGCCTCATCAATCTCCTGGAGTACAGTTCCACCAATGTGGTATACTGCTGCTAATCTTCACCCCAAAATGCATAACCTTACATTTTGTCACATTAAATTGACATCCATTCTCCTTAGCCCAGAACTTCAATCTATCCAAGTCATCCTGCAAGATTTTGACTTCTTATGCATTCACTATCGCCCCTACCCAACTTGGCATCATCAGCAAACAAATGAACTGTTCCTCTTAGATCCTTCCCTATATCGTTAATGAACAGATTAAACAGCAGTGGTCCAAGAACAGAACCCTGCGGCACACCACTAGTCACAGGCCGTCTTTTGGACTCTACTCCTGAATAAACTACTCTTTGATATCTCTCCATCAACCACCCACCTATCCATCTCACCTACCCTATATCCATTCCCATTTGTTGTAGTTTACAGATTAGAATTCCATGTGGTATCCTGTCAAACGCCTTTGCCAGGTCCAGCAGTATCACTGCAAACCCATTACCCTTATCCAGTTCAGCCGTCACCTTGTTATAAAACTTGAGCAAGTTACTGAGGCATGATCTACCCTTCACAAAGCCATGCTGTCCCACGTACAGTATCTCTTTTTCATCAATCCATTCCTGTATTTTTCCCTTGACTACTTTCTCCAAGACCTCGACAACGACTCCTGATATGCTGATCGGTCGGTAATTTGCAACCTCAGTCTTGGATCCTCCTTTATGTAGTGAAACTATTTTCCACACCTTCGGGACTAAACCAGACCCGAGACTCAGATTAAACAACATGGTAAAGACACTGATAATTCCTTAGCCGCTTCACGCAAGACCCGTGCCGGTATACCATCCAATCCCACAGATGTATTTACATTAAGGTTCTGTAATAGACTATTCACCTCCACTTCATTCATCACAATTCCCGTATAAACTAATGGTTCCTTCATTTTTTCAATGTCACCAACTGGATGATATACTTTTGCAAAGTGCTCGCTCACTAACTCCACTATATCGACTGATTCAGTGACCTCCTTACCATCGTCATTCCTTAAAATCATTTTGCCGTGTACAGTTTTTTTCTTGCTTGCAGCATATTGAAAGAACTGTTTGGGATTCTCTTTAGCTTGCATAGCTAGTTTCCTTTCATAATCCGCTTTTGCTTTTTTTACCACACTCGTTACCCTTCTGGCCTGCACTTTATACCGTTCATGTGCCTGCAGGTCACCCCTTTCTTTAAATTCCCTCCACAGTTGTTTCTTTTTTTGCAGCTCAAGCTTAATGGTGTTATTCATCCATTTAACCCTACTTGTTTTACTATTCGGACCCAACTTTATTATAAAAATGTTATTAGTACCATTTTTGAGTCTTTACAGAATAAGCACATCATAATGCTGTTCCATTATTCCAGTGCCTATTCCATCTTAACTTATATTCCTTCAATAATTACCACTTACTCTAGTAATATGGTCTATTCCTTTACCACTCCAAGGAAAAAAAAAATTATTTCCCACTTCATTTCATCCAAACCTTTCTGCAATTTATACAAATAATCTTTTCCCATTCTCCATCTATACTCAATAAAATATCTCCTCTAGTTCTATTGCATAAGTTCCTCTCGCTAACTTAAAAGTTTCAATTAAATCTTTTCTATCTGCCAAGTGCTGCAAATCACATTCCTCACAGTTCATATTCTTGAAGCCTTCTTCAGTTACTATTGCTTACTTGTTTAGCAACAACTCTTTCAACAGAAACTGCCCCAAAATTTCCCAAATTCGTCCTTCACGAACACTACCAGTTCAAGTTTCTTTCTTCTAGATCTTTTCTTATTTGGTCTCCCCACCTTTTCCATGGTCTTCCTCCTGGTGTCTTCTCTCCATGTATTTGCTGCATAAGTCAAAAGTAACTTTTGTTAATCAAATGCTTGCACCTCAGTGGGACCTCACTGTCTCAAAGTGAATGTGGACTGCAGAGTTTGCTAGATAAAAGGAGAGGTGATATGATTGAGACTTTTTTAAACTATTGAGAGGTAGTTACAGGATTGACACTGGGGAGTTCTTCTGTTTGGTGGAACATGGGGAAGAAGCGAGTACAAGGGTTATCATTGGAAGTTACAAAACGAAGTTGTGAGCAAGAGAGTAAGGAGTGGTTTCTTTGTGTGAAGGGTGATTGAACCGTGGAATGCATTGCCTGATAGAGTGATGAGAACACAAATGGTCAATGAGTTCAAAGAGCAGTATGATAGACTGTGTTTTCTAGGGTGGGCCTCCCACAACGAGTTGGGTGACTCCATGGAGGCCTGAAATCCAGTGAAATCCTCCTCATTATCTGCGAATCTAAGCTTTCAAAATATACTTTCCAGATATTTGCCATTTTCACTACTCTTCGAATCTTGCCTGTCAAGACTAAAATCATTAATGTTTACATTTCTTCTAAGATTTAAAAGTATGATCTCACCCTTCCTGCTATTAATATGTAATCCATTGTTCTGTGTTACACTGTTCAATTCCAGTGTGCAAACACAGCTGTTTCTTATTTCTGATCATTAACCATATTTAGGGCATTTTTCATTATCACCATAATGAAAAACAATAGACATAAGACACTTCCTTATTATTATTTAGTATTATTCAGGCCTCCATGGAGTCAAGAGACTCATCATGGGAGGTCCTTCTTAGGAAACACAAAGTCTATCATACCACTCCTTGAACTCATTGACCATTCTTGCTCTCACCACTCTCTCAGGCAATACATTCCATGGTTCAACCACCCTCCACGCAAAGAACCCGCTCCTCACCCTCTTGCTCACAGCTTTCTTTCGTAACTTTCAGGGATGGCCCCTTGTCATTGCTCCTTCCCATTCCACCAAGCAAAAGACCTCCCCGATGTTCACCCTATCCACCAAACTCTGCAGTCTCAGCCGATCTTCATAACTGACATTGTACAGTCCTGAAACCATCTTTGTTATCTGCCTCTGTACCCTTTCCACAGTTAGTTTATCCCCTTCAAATCCTGGAGATCACATTTGAGAACAATAGTCCAAGTGTGGTCTGATCAGTCTTATACAACGGAATGATAACTCTTTTATCTCTGCAGGTCAGCGTCTTTCCCAGTATTGCAGCAATCCTCTGGGTTACCTTCACCACCTTCACAATATGCTCCCTGAATTTGTTTTCTATCAATCATCAACTCCAGATCTCTTGTCTCCCCTACTTCCTCCAATTGAGCATGCAGCCTCACATCGATGGATCCAAAACTGCAAGACTTTACATTTTGCTGCATTAAACCGACAGCTGCATTCATTTGCCCATCTGTCTAGTTTATTCAAATCCTCTTGCATGGCTGCCACATCTGCACTATTACTGATAACCCTTCCCAGTTTCATATCATCCACAAAAAACTGAATATCCCCTTGCAATCCATTGATATAAAGGGTGAACAATACAGGTCCCAGTACTGAGCCCTGTGAAACCCCACTTGTAACCTTCTGTCGCCGCTAGAGGGATTCGTAGTGTGTAGTGTTCATGAAAGCTCCTGATAAGATAAGCGTTATTTTCAGTTATCGTTGATAAATTTACTTTAATATTGCACAGTTTTGTTTGCCTTGCGTATCTTAGTGCATCTGTGTGTTTTTAGTGTTTATAATTTATAATTTGATAAAATACATTACTAGTAAGTATGGCTCCAGTACGAAGGAAAATGGCGGCCAGTAATGATGGTTCACCATCTTCTTTCAAGAACGGTAATGTAAATGAGATGATTCAGTGTACTATCTGCGAAATGTACGCTTTGCGGAGTGCGGTTAGATGATAATAAAGAAGTGAATGTGTGTAGAAAATGTAGGGAGAATGAGGAATTAAAGTGTATTTCGGATCGTGAGTGTGATATTTTTGTCAAACTTCAGAATGAAGAAAATAGGGATATGACAAGAAACGGCGAGGTTGTACCAGAGAATTGTGAGAGTGTGAATGTAGAAAGTGTGAATGATAGTATTAATGGTTTTACAGAGAATAAAAAAGATGAGATAGATGCAATGAGTGAGATCGCGTTGTTGAATGGTGCGATACAAAGGGCAAAACAACAGCTAAAGCATATGAGCAAAAGTCGACAGAATGAACCAGCCAATAATAAAAAGTATGACAGGAAAAATAGGCGTATGAGTGTGAACATGAACAAAATGAAGGATAGAGTGCTGTATGGAGACTCGTTAGCACGAGGTGTGTTAGTAGAGGATTTGACAAAATCGTACCAACCTGGTGCGACCATAAAGGATGTAACTGAGTCTATTAGAGAGCAAAAGGAAAGGGTGAAAGAAATGATTATTGTGGCAGGCACGAATGATTTGAAAGGAGATAAAATGGAAATAAATGATAGAAGACCTGAATGAATTGTTTGAGGTAGCAAAGAAAAGAGTGAGAGAGTTAGAATGATTAGTCTTTTGCCACGGTATGACAGTGAAATGTTTAAAAGGAGGGCCATAATTGCAAATGACTTTATGCGTGGGTTATGTATGACGAGTGGTGTGGAATTTGTGGATGTGTGGAGTGAGTTTGATGGGCAAAAGGATCTATATAAAATGGATGGCTTGCATTTGAATGGTTATGGTGTAAGGAGACTTGAGAAAGTGTTGCTGAATGTAGTGGATGTGCAAATTCAGGGAAACTAGATTTATTAAGGGGGGGGTAGATATACAGTCCTTAGGGAGGCAGTTGAATGTATGAATGAATATAATATGCCCGAGCGAATAAGGACAACAAATCAGAGGTATTAGGAACAAGAAGGAAAAGTTTTTGGCCATGGTTGGCACTTCCAGACCACAGGTTACTGGTATTAGTGAATCATGGCTGACTGTAGAAGATATAGCTAGTGGGATTGAATGTGATGGGTATAGTGTGTTCAGGAATGACAGGGATAATAAAATGGGGGGAGGAGTATTGTTGATGATAGCTGATGAGCCAAGGAGAATAGAAGTTGAATTGCAGAATAGAGAAAAGAGCACATTTGAGGACTTTGGTGTGAGATTGTGGCTAGCAGAACTAAATATACAATTGGGTGCTGCTATAGACCAGGTGATGGAAAAGATGGTGGTGACAGTATGCACAAGCAAATAGAAGAAATGAGTGGAAGGAGGGCGATTATTATGGGAGATTTCAACTATGGTCGCATTGATTGGAGTGAGGAGAGGACACACGGGAGGAAGGAATTGGATTTTATGCGGTTATTAAGGGATAACTATCTGCGACAGCATGTAATGGAAAATACTAGGGGTCAGAGAGTGCTTGACCTAGTAATTACATCTGAGGATTTGGCTGTAACAAATATGACCACATTGCCACAATTGGTGAGAGTGATCATAGGGTCTTGACTTGGGAGGTGGCTAAAGGTGTGGAATTTTCAATTAAGACAGGGTACGTGTGGAATTATTGGGCTGGAAAGTATGACAAGCTCAGGAGTTTGATTAGTTCAGTGCCATGGCATGTACAACTGCAAGGACTAGAAGTTGATAGTGCATGGGAGGCAGTTAAGAAGTGTTTGCATGAAGCAATGGCTGACTGTATACCTAGAGTCCGAATAATAAATCAAGTAGTGGTTAAATGGATGAATAACACCATTAAGCTTGAGCTGCAAAAAAAGAAACAACTATGGAGGGAATTGAAGGAGAAAGGTGACTGGCAGGCACATGAACGGTATAAAGCGCAGGCCAGAAGGGTAACGAGTGTGGTAAGAAAAGCAAAAAAGGATTACGAAAGAACATTGGCCATGCAGGCTAAAGAGAATCCTAAACAGTTTTTTAGATATGTAGCAAGTAAAAGGAAAAATGTACATGGCAGAATGATTTTAAAGAATGCCGATGGTAGGGAGGTAACTGAATCAGTTGATATCGTTGAGTTACTGAGTGAGCACTTTGCAAGTATATATCATCCAGGTGGTGACATTGTAGAAACGAATAAACCAGTAGATTATACGGGAATTGTGGTGAATGAAGTGGAGGTGAGTAGTCTATTGCATAACCTCAATGTCAATACATCCATGGGATTGGATGGTATACCAGCTCGTGTTGTACGAGAAGCAGCTAAAGAATTGTCACTACCCTTGACCATTTTGTTTAATTTGAGTCTTGGGTCTGGGTTAGTCGCGAGGGGGTGGAAAGAGGGGAAAATAGTTCCACTGCATAAAGGTGGTTCCAAGACTGCTGTTGTAAATTATTGACCGATTAGCATATATTAGCATATCAGGAATCATTGTCAAGGTCTTAGAGAAATTAGTCAAGAAAAGAATACAGGATTGGATAGATGAAAATGGGATATTGTATGGGGGACAACATGGTTTTGTGAAGGGCAGATCATGCCTCAGTAACTTGCTCACGTTTTATAACACAGTGACGGCTGAACTGGATAGGGGTAATGGGTTTACAGTGATACTACTAGACCTTGCCAAGGCCTTTGACAGGATACCACATGGAACCCTAATCAGTAAACTGGAGCAGATGGGGATATATATAGGGTTGGTGAGATGGATAGGAGGGTGGTTGAAGGAGAGATACCAGAGAGTGGTTTATGCAGGAGTGGAGTCTAAAAGATGGCTTGTGACTAGTGGTGTGCCGCAGGGCTCTGTTCTTGGACAACTGCTTTTCAATTTGTTCATTGATGATATAGGAAAGGATTTGAGAGGAAGTGTTCACTTGTTTGCTGATGATGCAAAGTTAGGTAGAGCAATTGTGAGTGCACAGGATGTCAAAATTTTACAGGATGATTTGAAGTTTTGAGGACTGGGCTAGGAAAAATGGATGTCAATTTAATGTGGCAAAGTGTAAGGTTATGCACTTTGGGGTGAAAAGAATAGCAGCAGTATATTGCATTGGTGGAACTGTACTCCAGGTGATTGATGAGGCCAGGGATTTGGGAGTGTTGGTGGATAGGGAATTGAAGTTTAGGAGGCACATTGCAAAAGTGACTAAATTAGCTCATCAAATCACTTGGCTTCTGAAAAATACTTTAACATGCAGAGACGAATAAGTTGTTGTTCCTCTGTATCGAGCCTTGATAAGACCCCATCTGGACTACTGTGCCTAGTTATGGGCACCAGGGTTTCTTCGTGATGGGGAGGAAGTGGAAAGGATCCAGAGACAAGTGACCAAGATGATAGAAGGTCTGTGAAATGAACCTTATGAGAATAGGTTGAAGATTTGTGGGTTGCAGAGATTGGACGATAGGCAAAGGAGGGGTGATATGATTGAGACATTCAAATTACTTAAGGGTTTCTATAAGATTGATCCAGAAGATATTTTTGAAAATATGACTGGTGGTGGGAGGACTAGGAGCCATGCATGGAAGCTGGGCAAGAGCATGGGTGACAAGGGTGTTAGAGCTAGGTTTTTTACTTGGAGAGTGGTGAATGAGTGGAATAAGCTTTCAGAGTCTGTTGTGGGTGCTACGACCGTGAATGAGTTCAAGGCAAGGTATGATAGATACTGTGTCAATGTCGAATAGTTGTTCTTGACATGATGTTAGGGCCTCCCTCGATGAGTCTGTCGACTCCTTGGAGTTGCCCGGAACAATAATAATAATAATAATAATATTGCCCCACCATACACAACTCTCTGATACCTATCAGACAGCTAATCCTGAATCCAGTTGACTAACCCAACATTTAAACCCATGTGTTACAACTTAAATATCAGCTTATCGTGTGGCACCCTGTCAAATGCCTTTGCAAAATCCAAAAAAAATGGCAATATATGCCTTTCCCTCATCAACTGCACTTGTCACTTTATTATAAAAGGCAATCATATTACTAAGGCATGAGCACCCCCTTAACAAATCCATGTTGATTCTCACAGATAACATTAGGGAGGAGCGGAGGGGGCTGTCCGCCCAGGACAGCACTTTGAACCTTTTTGAACTTTTGCAGTTAATTCTAAAATACAGTCTCGAGAACTCATTTCCAATTATTGTAATACTACTGTGAATTTTCCTCACAACTGCTGTAAGCGTTGCCAGTTGTGAGAGGAGTTTTTCTAAATAAAATTGATTAAGAATTACCTACATTGCTATGAAATAGACTTCGGCAATGTCATCGACGATTTTTCTAACAGAAAAGCAAGAAAAATAACATTTTAGAATGTTGAAATTAAAGTTTTACTTCAAATAAACATAATGTTTTAATTTATTTACCTATACGTCATTTTGGTTTTTTTGTAGTATTTTTAGAGTGTATTGAGAGGGGGGAGACAACAAATTCAGGGATCGCCCCGGGCGGCAAAAGCTCTAGCTACACCACTGTATATAGTCCCTCACTAATTTCTCCAAGACCTTAACTACTAATGACACACAAACTGGCCTATAATTAGACACTTCCTGTCTGCTGCCACCCTTTGTGCAATGGTGCTATCTTACCTTCCTTCTATTCCTTGGGTACCTTTCCTGCAGCCAGACTTTTAAAGAAGAGCCAGGCAGGTCAATGGAGCTGTCAGTTCTTTAGCACATTCTCTCAAAACCCGTGGTGAAATACTATCCAGTCCCACAGCTTTACTGACATCCAGAGTACTCAGTATTTGGAACACACTCACCTCTAAACCCTGAACCTGCCCTATCCTTCTAGCATAAAAACCTTCTCCAGGATGAAATTCTCCAATAAAGTGCTCATCAAACAATTCCACTGTCCTCTGTATCAGTCAGTCTATTCCTATTTTTATCATGCAGTCCATTTTTAAGTGTAAACCACTCCAAATGACCAAACTTAGTCTTCATGCAGCACTATTACTATTATATGATATGTCCATGGAGTCCAGAGACTCATCGTGGGATACCCAAACTATTATACACACAAAACCTATCATACCTCTACTTAAACTCATTCATTATCAGGGAACTCTCACAGGTAATTCTAACAATCCGTTCCAATCATTCACCACTCTCTATGTAAAAAAATCTAGTTTGCACACACACCTGTACTAATCACACACTCTTACACAACTTCCACAGCGGTCCCTAGTTCTCTATTTCTCATATATTGAAAATTTTCCTTTGCATCAAGGCTTAAAAGTTTCTATCATGTCTCCTCTTTTCCACCTATCAACTAAACATTGCAAACATTTCAACCTATCCGCCTAGTGAGCATTCCATAGATTTGTCACTAGCTTAATCTCATCCCTAAACTTCTCTACCACATCCTGGTCCTCAAGAAACCCAAGTGATCAAGTCTGTGCACAGTAATCAAGATGTAGCCAAATCATAGCCTTATAAAGAGGGATAATAACTTTCTATCTTTACTTGTTAGCACGTTTTTCAGAATCCAAGTAATCCATTTGACCACATTTTGCAATATGCCTGCTGAACTTCAATCCTCTGTCCACCATTATCCACAACTCTTTAGCCTTATCAATTTCCTGCAATCCAGTACCATCAATATGATACACCACATGACATGCAACCTTTTCAACTTAATGTAAGATTATACAACCTAAGTGTACAACCTTATATTTTGCAACATTAAATTGACAATCATTATCTTTTGCCAAAATGCCAATTTATTTAAATCATCCTGCAGGATATTTACATCACCTTTATCAACTATTGCTCCTCCCAGTTTTGTGCATCATTAACAATTGAATATCCTCTCATATCTTTCCCTTGGATATGCAAATTACATAGTGGCCCTAGTACAGAACCCTGAGGTACTCCACTAGTCATCCTCATTCTCCTGGATTCCACTCCACCATATACCACTCTCTGGTGTCTGTCAGCCCCCCCACCCCCCATCCATGCTACTAGCTTCATATCCATTTGC
Organism: Typopeltis vanoorti; assembly: GCF_054136105.1. Classification (NCBI taxonomy): domain Eukaryota; kingdom Metazoa; phylum Arthropoda; class Arachnida; order Uropygi; family Thelyphonidae; genus Typopeltis; species Typopeltis vanoorti. Next base: position 144,353,413 of record NC_143553.1, read on the forward strand.
TCCAACTTTTGAAATAGTTTTCCATTGGGTATTCTGTCCAATGCCTTTGCTAAGTCCAGGAATATCAAAGTGTGTCCATTTCCTTTATTAAATCCTGCTGTCACTTTATTATAAAACGTAAATGAATTACTAAAATGGGACCTACCTTTTACAAAGCCACATTGCCTACTATAGAGTATCGCATCCCTATTCACCAAATGTTGGATTTTACTTTTAACCAACTTTTCCAATACTTGAACTACTCCTGATATATTAATTAACATGTAGTTTTCTACCTCTATCTTGGAGCCACCTTTATGCAATGGAACTATCTTACCCTCTTTCCACAACTTTATCAAAAGCAATGCCAGTTATCTTGAACATTCATCCAGTCCCACCATTGTGTTCACATTCATATTTTTCAATATGCTGAACACCTCCTCTTCATTTACCTCAATTTTGACTGCAACTGCAAAATCTCCACCTGGATGATACACCTCTGCAAAATGATTACTCTGCGACTCACTATTTCTCTTGCCTTTGTCACCTTCTTCCTACCATGAGCATTGTTTAATCATCCTATTGTAGTCATTTTTTTTCTCTTACTTGACATAACAAAAAAAAAAAACCTCTTTTGGGTTTACTTTGACATGCTTCACTAATTTTCTTTCATAATCTGATTTAGCCTTTATTACCAAACTAGTTACCCTTCTTGCTTACACTCTGTACTTTTTCTTTATATATTCCCACCACAGTCTTCATTTTTTTTTTTTTTTTGCAACTAATGCTTTATATCTCTATTCATCCACTTAATTCCCACTTGGTTTATCCTGCTGACCTTGGATACGAAGTCTGATACCACTTTTCCTCAAACAATCTCTGACCACTTCCCATGCACTACTGACATTCTTTCTTTGTAGCTTCTCAAGCCATAGCACTGCTCCAAGATGACTCCTAACTCTGTCATAATTACTAGCTTTATAGTTCAATATGAAGCTTTTCTTGACATTCCACATATTTGGCAAACTTCACAGAACAAGACTGAATGGTAACTCTCTCCAACTGTAGGCAGTGTGTCTATCTTGGTTATGGATATATCATCAGATGCTATTATCAGATCCAACACTCTCTCAAACTCCTTGTCCCCTCTATTACATGATGTTTCATGTAATTATCCCTTAGCAACTTATAAATCCCACTTGCATCTTGCCATGCCTCCTTTGTCCCCCATAGTTAAAGTCTCATAATAATTGTTCTGAGTGAGCCTAAATCATCACATCATCTGCAAACACAGCTGTTTATTTCTGGTCATTAACCATATCTAGAACAATTCATCATCATCATAAAGAACAGCAATGGAGATAAGACTCTTCCTTGCCGCAGTCCATTTTTAAATGTAAACAATATCCTTTATCATGACTGGATGAATGTTCAAGATAACAAACTCACCCAGACTTTTTTAGATAAAGGCTTTCTCCAAATCGAGTTATGCCATAAATGGGATTTTTCAAATTCCCAGTCTCTTTCCATCATTTCTCTTACAGCAAAAATCAGATCAACAATTGATTGCCCTTTTTAAGTTCCTTTTTCTGTGGCACCTAATCAAGGTCTTATGTAGCAAAGTAACACCTTTCCTATCATTATTTGTATTCTTAGTCCTTATTATTACAGAAACATTTTGTTGCCTTTATCACATTTGAGCTGTACAAAATCCAACTTATAATAATAATTATTATTATTATTACCCCAAGACCTCATGGAGTCAAAGACTCGTCTGGGAGGTCCTTTTATCACACACAGCTCATCAGACCATGCCTTGAACACATTCAAACTCTTTGCAGACACCACACTCTCAGGCAAGGCATTCCAATCATTCACAACTCTGCACGAAAAAAACCTGCCTCTCACTCCCCTACTCACACCCTCTTTATACAGTTTCCAGGGATGGCCTCTGGTTTCCCCCTCCGATCTCCCACTATTTTCTGTAGAACTTCTCCACCATTGATCCTATAACAACCCCTTACCAACTTGTAGGTCTCTATCATATCTCCCCTCTTCCTCCTGTACACCAGACTCTGCAAATTACATCTTCTCAATCTTTCCTCATACTCGACATTCCAGAGGTCAGAAACTACCTTAGTCAATCGCCTTTGGACCCTTTCCAACATCTCTTCATCCTTCTGAAAACCAGGTGACCAAATCTGGGCACAAGAGTCCATGTGTGGCCTAATCAAAGCCTAATACAATGGAACAAGAATCTCCCTACTTCTACAAGTCAATGTCCTCCGCATCATTCCCAGAAGTCTTTGTCCCCTCAATTTCAGATCCTTATCCACTATCATCCCCAGATCTCTTATTTCTTCTACCTCCAACAATATATCCTCACCAAGCATAAATTCTGCACCCATCTTTGTTTTCCAAATTTTAAAACCTTATATTTTACAACATTGAAATCACATTTCCATGTCCAATCACTCAATTTATTAAAGCTTTCTTGTAAGACCACAACATCTTCACTACTCTTCGTGGTTCAACCCAACTTTGCATCATCTGCAAACAACTGAATATCTCCATCCAAATCTTCACCTATATCGTTAATATACAAGTTAAACAGTAATGGCCCCAAAACAGACCCCTGAGGCACTCCACTAGTGACTTTCCTTTTCCTGGATATTGCTCCCCCATACACAACTTGTTGATACCTATCAGAGAGCCAGTCTCCAATCCAACGCACTAATCTAATATCCAATCCCATCTGCTCGCTCTAGTTTGACTATCAATTTATCATGAGGTACTCTATCAAAAGCCTTTGTGAAATCTAAGTATATTACTGTGTATCCTTCTCCCCTGTCCAAGGAAGCAGTCACTTTATTGTAATAAGTAGATTACTAAAACATAATCTCCCTTTAGTAAATCCATGCTGTCCATCAAAGATAATATCACTGTTGTCAACCCAACTCTGGATCCTAGTTCTGACAAGCTTCTCCAACAACTTAAACACAACACCTGACACACAGATAGACCTATAGTTGATGCTCGAGTTCGACCACCTCCTTTATGAAGTGGCACAATCTTGCCCTCCTTCCACTCCTTAGGGACTTGACCGAGTGCAAGACTCGTATTAAAAAAATGTCAAGACAGGTGTCAACTTCCTGGCACATTCCTTCAGAATACATGGTGATATATTATCAAGTCCCACAGCCTTATTAACATCTAGTTTACTCAACTCCCCATACACCTCTTGCTCACTTACAGTCAGTCTCTCCTCCCTGTTATACTCTGAATGAAAGGAAAAGTCAAAACCTTTACCTTTATACAGATTTAACATGGTTTATCAATTCTGGAGCCAGTATTAATATATAAAGAGAAAAATAACCAATTGTAATTTATTAGTTATGTTAATATTTAAGAAAATTTTACCTAATGCATCATATTGAAAATAATTAAGTGTTTTGTGAAGTTTAAACTATGTGTAATCTATGTAAGTGCTATTACAATGTTGAAGGCAAAGGACAATCCGATTATACAGCAATGGCCTGAAGTCATACACGTGAACCTAATAGAACACGCACGATGATGTCCTCCAATTTAACATCCCTATCATCTACTGCGCTCAATCTCTCCATGAAGTCACATTCACAAGATCGAAAGACCTTTATGAATTGCTCATTAAGTATCTCCACTACACATTCTGCAACAGCTGTCTTTATACCATTTTCTCCTATCAATGTCATCCTTCCATAATCATTCTTTCTTTTGCTGGCTACATATCGAAAGAACTCCTTAGGATTCTTTTTGGCTTCATTAGCTAACTACTGTTCATACCTCTCTTTAGCTACCCTCACCAACCAAGTCATCTTCCTTGCCTGGTCTTTGTAGACCTCATTATTATAGCAACACATACAATAAATGATGATCTAAGAATATCTTCTAAGGACACAAGCAAAAGATAATATACAATTCAAAAACTGAATCATGAACGAGTCTTATTATTTATCCATATAATATTTACATACAAATAAGAGCATTTGTATGTAAAGGGGCATCCTAAAACACGATTACCCATGTTACAACATGCGAATTGATGGGGGGGGGGGTATTCACTCGCTTGTTGACATTAGTATTGCAGAGTATACTGAATAGGAAGAAAAAGGCAATATGATGGAGATGTTTTAAGTGTGAGAGAATTTAGGATTAATGTGGAATGGATCACACACTGAGTGAAGGACAAGAACAAGGGTCATCCCTGAAAGTTATGTAAAGGTATGGTAAAGAAGGGAGTAATGAATAATTTCTTACAAAAGAAGTGGTGGGTGAGTGAAATGTGTTGCTGGAATGCTTTTATGAATGCTGGGGGGGGGGGGGTATACTGAATTAATTTAAAGTTTGATGTGATATATATGCTGCTGGTTGAGTTAGACTTCTCACCATGAGTAATGACACCATGGAAGTTTGTTAATAATAATACCAATGAAATATTAACAGAAAACATTGTACTTTCTAAAATTGTTTGAAAGTAAAACTGAAATCCAATTAGCTCTAACAAACAAATTTTACAAATTGTCTCTTCTTTCAATTAAGTAACAAATATGACAAGGTAGAAAAACTGCAAGTCTGATTCCAAATATTTGCATGGCACAATATACTGAAATAACCTGAAGTGGTGAAACATTATTATAAGCATGATCTCTTAAAATTCATACTCAAAAAGAGGACCTAAATCTAATGAAAATGAAATTAGCATCCAACCTAGTCAAATGCATTTAATCTATCAATAACTACTCATTCTGGCAACACACTTCAATCTCTCACATTTAGAAAGAAATAGAAAGTATATTCTAACGTTTCAACTATCAGGATGTTAGAAGCAGCTTTCTAACTTTTAGTGAAGTTAGATGTAGGAACTACAGAAATAGTTTGTCATAGCAAAACAGCTGAAAAGCAAAGGATGCAGTTTCTGCTTACTGTACTTTCAATCTCTCATTCAGAAGTCACCATTGTTATAGCACCTATTCTTCTTCTCCATCTTGTTTGGCACTGAGCATTTAGAAAGGCTACTGTTTTCTGAGAAGGCACAGAGTCAAGAAGTTAATATAGTAAATGATCAGAGCCTACTTGTGAAAGAGGATAGCACAACTAAATGGATTGTACGACAGGAGGAAGATGGATGTGAAGATGTGGTGACAGCAGCAAAAGGTGATGGAATGCATAAAGGTGAGGATGAGCCAGGTAGGAATGGAAATCAGTCAGAATCAGGGAAATGGGAATAGTCAGACTGAAGAGAGAGAGGTGTGGTATAGAAACTAAAAGAGAGAATGTTGGTGCAGGTAGAATGGCAAAGATACAGAGATTGTTTGTACACAAATATAAGGAGTATTCAAAATAACAGAGCTGAGTTCGTTGCATTGAGTCAGTATGCCTAAAGATAATTGGAATAAGAGAATCTTGGTTGTCTAAGGAGAATATGATATCAGGAATAGAAAGACATAATTTTCTGGAAGGATAGAAATGTGAAAAGAGGAGGGGGAATGCTATTAATGACTGCAAAGGAATTGTGTCCACAAAGTGTGGAAGTTGATAGTGCGTGCACAGATTTTGAATCTGTGGTGTGAAGTTGAAATAAACAGGCTAGTATATCTGATAGGATGCTGTTATAGGCCAGGGAATGCAGAGAATACTAAATGTGAAATGTTTAGGCAGATCAGTTAAGCATGTAAATAGAAGGTGATCTTGATGGAAGACTTTAATTACAGGAATATAGAATGAAAGGAGGAGATAGTGTATGGGAACAAGGAGAGTGAGTTTGTTGAATTTTTGAGAGATAAATATCTTAAGCAGCATGTGACTGTAGCAACTAGTCTTCAATAATAATTTCGCAAGATGTAGTTGTTAATGACGCGTTGACACTGCTGCCAGGTGGTGAGAGTAATCATGAGGTACTTGTTTGGGAAGTGATGAAACAAGAGAAAGCTACTGCCAAAAATGGATATATGTGTGGAAGTATAAAGAGAGTGATTACAGGAAGCTCTGCAGTCAGTTAGCATCAGTATGTTGGGTAGATGAGCCAAGCAGAAAAGGACAATGCATGGAAACTCGCAAGGCAGTATCTAACAAAACAATGTCACAGAGAAGACACATTGGTGATCGGATCCATGAAGAGTATAGAGTGCAGGGTAGAAAGGTGGTGAGCATGGTCAAGAAAGAAAAGGTGCAGAATGAGAGGAGATTGGCTGGTCAGGCCAATGTTAACTCAAGAGAATTTTTCTGCTGTATGGCAAGCAAGAGAAAGAATAATTATGGCAGGTTGACACTGGTGGATAATCATGACAGCAGAATAACAGTTGCAAAGGATATAGTGGAATTATTATTAAACGAGAACTTTATCAGCATATATCATACTGGTGTAAATGATGTCATGGAATATATATATATATATATATATATATATATAGAAGGGAAGCAAGTATTAGAACAATTGGAAGTGAAAGAATCTGAGGTGTATCAGGTGTTGTTGGGTTAATGTTAATAAGGCTGTGGGAATGGATGACATATCACCATGCATTCTTAAGGAATGTGCACAACAGTTAGCTATGCCCTTGATCTGATTATTTGATAAAAATCTTGCAGTGAGTAGGGTTCCTAAGTGGAAAGAAGGCAAAATAGTAATACTCCACAAGTATGATTTCAGGACAGAAGTTTTCAATTATAGACCAGTCTGTATAACTGCGGTTGTGGTCAAGGTGTTGGAGATTGGTTAGGAATAGAATACAGGATTGGATTGAAGGATACAGCATTCTCTATGATGGCCAACATGGATTTGTAAAGGATAGGTCCTGTTTTAGCAATTTACTTGCATTATATTAGTAGAGTGGTGGAGACAGAGTTGTAGAGCAGGTGAGTTTTTGAACTCCCTCAATGAGTCTTTGAACTCCCTGGAGGTATTATGTAATAATAATAAAATAATGATATGGTAGGGTAACGAATGCATTAGATAAGGGAGAATCATATACAGTGATATTCTTGTACTTGGCAAAAATGGTTAAATGGATCGGAGATTGGCTCTTTGAACGATACTAGTAAGGTGTGGTATGATGGAGCAGTGTCTCAAAAAAAGGAGAGTAACCAGTGGTGTGTCCCATGGTTCTGTTCTTGGCCCCCCTGCTGTTTAATTTGTTTGTAAACTATATATCATATGGACTGACTGGGGATCTTGTTGTTTGCTGATGATGCAAAGTTGGGAAGAGTTAAGTAGCGCTGCTGATGTTAATTCCCTTCAGGAAGATTTCGATTGACTTTTTATTTGGACAATGGAATGGGGTTATAGTTTTAATATCAATAAGTGCAAGGTGTTGCATTTTGGAGTGCAGAAACATAAGGCTATGTACTATATCGACAGTGCCATATGACAGAAAGTGGATGAGACTAGAAGGCATATTACAAGTGTTGCAAAGTCTGACCAGTCTGGCTGACCCCTTCAAATTCAATATCTTTTTCTCCATAACATTCACAAAATAATATGGAGCAATCTATAAAATCCTACTTGTTATTGTTCTCTTTTGGATAAGATTAGAAGGCATATTACAAGTGTTGCAAAGTCTGACCAACAGACTTTGGATAACCAATTTCTTTTGAATAACACATTTCAATAACCAATTAAACATTTATATTCACCATAATTTAAGTACTAATGCATCATGTGGCAATTCCCTGCACATAGTTCAGTGAGATATAGAAGCCTTCATTAAACCTTCATTAAATAGAAGCCTTCATTATGTGCAGTAATTCAGTCAATTACTGCACATAGGAAGTTGTTTTATACATACAAGCCTTCTCAGAAAACAGCGATCTCATTCCTCACAGACTATCTCATACCCACAGTTACACTTCTTAGATAAGCAATGAGGGTTATTTTGGGATATCTCACCTTTTGAGAAACCAGTCAGCTTTGCAATTTTCAAAATTATGACTCCAGCCAGACAGGAACCCACAATAAGCTCTATATCAAATTCCAAAAGATCCTTTGCTTTTTTCATTGTGATCAACACTAATGATTACTGATCAGCAGCACATTCTTAAATAGTTGCCTAGAACACAATCATGTAAAGAAGTATTTTGCATATACGCTGTGTAAGTGACATTTTATGTACATCTGCATAAAAGTTTTTAATTCAGTGGCCAGTATGCGTACATACAGATTTTTCATACCACTTCATATTTCACACCACTTGCCTCCATTGAGCAGGGTTGTAGTCTGATGTATGTTGTACAACAAACTCTGATGGTAAACTGTAACTGTTACATGCTGCAAACAAGCTATTTTTCTGTTTCTCATACAGGATTTACATCCAGTTTATACTCATAGTTAACATGCTCAAATAATTGCAATTGGAGTACTCATTTTTTCATCACATTTCACTATTTACTGAACTGCACTTCATGCACTTTGAAAGTACAGTACTTTCAAAGTGCATCAGTGGATAGGTGTCATGACGTCCACATATTTTTGTCAAAATATTATTTTTACAAAAACTGCAGGCCTTATCCACTTTATTGTTTGAAAATTTAAACTTTCTATTCCATGTTCAATATCACTAACATACACATAAGATACAACAATGAATCATATGATCTTGCAAAACAAAAAAAATTGAGGAGTAAGATTGTGGTTTGTACATCAGTGGTATAGGAAATGATTTGAAGGAAAATATTCAGTTGTCTGCTGATGATACAAACCACAATATCACGTGGTTAATATCATGCAATAGTTAATCAAAAGGGAAAAGTAGAGAGCTTGCAGAATGAATTAAATAAGGGAATAGTATGAGCAATTTAATATCACCAGTTTAATTTGGAAGAGTAAAATTATGTATTTTGGAATGAGAAGTTCTGTATTACGTTGATAAAACTGAAATTTGGGGTGTTGGTGGATATGGAATTGAAGTTCAGAAGACATACTGCAAAAGTATGCCAAAGCAGCTCATAGGATTACTTTGTTATTGTAGAACACTTTATTTATTTATTCTTATGGCGTTCTAGATCTAAGCTTTTTGACACATTCATAAATATTATTTTCCTCAGAATATTTCCACTATAAATTATAAAAAATCATAACAGAAAATAAATATTTATTCATGAAAAATGCTTAGAAAATTAAATGATAAATTTCAGGAGAACTTCTTGCTGTCCAGTGGTCGAGAAACATTGCTAGACTTCAGGACCTGCTTCGAGATCAGAATATTGCAAAGTAAATAGCTACAGATCAATGTCCAGACCAGAAAGCCAATCTAGGGCCTCATCTGTCACCTCGTGAATGACCTTGGAGGCCACCATCATGAAACTGAATCTTGGGCAGTCATTCAAAATTGAAGAACACTAACAAGCAGAGTTAGGGAAGTTATCTTTCTATTTATAAGGCTTTGCTACAGCACACCTGGATTACTGTGCATCAGTCTGATCATCTGGGTTTCTTGCAGATGAGGAAGCAGTGTTCAGAAACAAGAAACCAAGATGGTGAGTGGTCTGGGGAAGTGCTCCTTACAAGGGCAGATTAAGAGTTTATGTGCTACAGACATTGGTTGATAAGTAAAAAAGATGAGCTTTATAGATATAGAAAAATTTTTTTCAGTATTCATCTCGGGGGGGGGGAGGTCAAAACAAGGGAGCATCCATGCAGAGGTAAAACAAGTATTGTGTGAATAGTATGGGCTTTGTGCAATGAGTGTTCAGACTCCATGCAGATTCCCATGTAATAATAAGAAACCTTACTAGTTAAGCAGCCCAATAGGAAGTAAAAAATACATTCTATTTGTTTTCCTACTTCCACCTTCTCACCACATGACTAAAACAACTCAAATGATTGTGTTACTGGATTTAAGGTTCTCACTGCATCCAAATGTAGCAAATTTCTTCTTGCATCCACTTCTCTTATCCAGGTGAAACAGGAATTGCCCTTGAGTTACTATTTAAATATTTCCTCAAACTAAAATATTAAAACATCTCTCCAAATTTACTAATAGTGGGTTTTACATCTGCGTTGATGAAATAAAATCAATTAAATTGAAATTAATCATTCCTGTTAATATGTAACCGAACTTAAGGATCAAGAGCGATTTTCAATAAAAATAAAAGATATACAGCATCTGCCATTTTCCCTTTGATATTAAATCGAAGAACAAAATAAATTCAGCAAAATACTACTGAAGAGCTAGCTCAACTTGCTTTACACATGTAACAACATAACTTGCTTCAAAAGTTCTACAGGATTAAAGTGTACACATCTGCCTTAATTAAAATCAACAATGAAAATTAAAATTTATAAACTTAACTTACAAAACCGCCAATTAAAAGCAAGATATACTGATAAATAAGAGAATCTATGGTCTATTTTTACCTGGAAAACGAAAGATAAAACTCATAGGAAAGTAACGAACACAATTTTAGCGGACATTTTTAGCAGTACCCTTTGCCGGTATTTTTACGCGCCCAGGAAGCTCATAACACGTGTTTGAAAAATACGAATGGCGCCATATCGCGACAGTGAGCAATAGCACCTTAAAAATTAGTTCCATTTTTCCAAATTAGACGTAAATGGTATTAATGTAGTCCAAATCAATACCCTAGAAAACGTATATATCAAATCCAATCAATATCAGTTAACTATATCTTACGCCATAAAAATATACAAGGTGAAATAAGGAAACAAAATAACAAAAAATTTCACGTTTTAAACAGGCATGATAACACCTGGGAATGAATAAAGCAATTCACAGCTAAGTTTATTTCTTTTTATTTATTTGACAATGCTCTTATAACCATATTGAACTAATTCAATCCTGTGATCGACAGCGGCATACGTAATTGGAAACTAGACGGCCCAGACGAGAATACAATTCCTCCACCTGGTTAACAACGAATACACTTCAGCGGAATAATCTGAGCTTACTACTACATGGAAATTATTGCGACTTAAATACCCTGAGAATGAAAATTGCAAAAATCCACACAAACCCGCCAATTCTCCAATATTGTTAATTTCGGAATGATTCAACGTAAACGTTATAAAAACATTATTATTATTATTATTATTATTATTAATTTTGCTTGAATGCCTTTAATTTCCAAAACTGTATAGATGAAACCATTTTAGGTCTAACTTTTTGAAGAATGGATGGACTGGCTGCTAATCAATATTCAGAAAGTGAGATAGGACTAAAACGATAGGCGAAGTTAAAACCGCCTTGTATACTTCCTCTGGGGAATAAAAGACGTTGAAGAAGTTTTTTTTGTCTTAACAGAAAACTTTTTTTTCTACCCTAACATCGAAATCAGATCACCATGTCTAAGATATGAAAATGGCATTCATTATTTTTTACTTTTAATATTATTATTACCTAACACCTCCAGGGAGTCCGGACTCATCGGTGGGAAAGAACTCTACACAACATACCATTATGCCTATTTCATTATCTAGTTACTTATAGCCAATTACTACAACAACTCCGCCATTGCCGTCCCAAGCACTGATTAGAAAGGAGGTGGATTGTACTTGTGGCTAGCAACCATAATATGGAAAGAAAATATTGCTACAGAAACCTCAGCCATTGTTGGAAAACCGACACAAAACCCAGAGGGAGAAGTACTGGGGAAAAGAAGCAAGCCAGTGAAAGCTCCATTGGGGAAGCTGACGAGCGGAAATCTCCAAGAAAAAACCTCTTTAGCCCAAAACGCCCAAAACCAAAATTGGATCTGAAATATTAAGACTTTGTACGAAAGTGGAAAAGCTAACTTACTATCCAGAGAAAGAAAAAAAAAAAGATACAAAATAGAAATATTAGGTCTAAACGAGACAAGATAGAATGGTAGCAGAGAAATCCAACTAACAAGAAACAAATACATTTTATATTCTGGAAACCAGAATGAAGATGACACACATAGCAAAGGTGTAGCGTTCATGCTAAGAAAGATGCTAGAAGAGCACTAATTGAATGAAAACCAGTTTCTGAAAGAATCATCAAAGCTAGATTTAAAAGTAAATACAGAAATGTGACTATAATAAACATATATGGACCAACAAACAATGCAAAAACAGAAGAGAAAGACGACTTTTATGACATGCTGCAAAAAGAAGTAGATGAAGTCAAAAGTAAAGATATGCTTTTAATTATAGGTGACATAAATGCAAGAGTAGGAAATAGTAACGTTGGATGTGAACGAATAAAGGGAAAAGAAGGTTTAAGAAACTGTAACGGAAATGGGGAAATCCTAAAAGACTTTTGCACTTTCAATGATATGATCACAGGAGAACCACAAAGACCTCCATAAACAGACTTGGATATCACCTGATAAGAAATCCAAAAACCAAATAGACCATATTTTAAAAAACAGACATTAGAGAACCTCTTTGATGGATATAAGAGTTTGGAGAGGTGCAGATGCCTTTACAGACCACTTATTACTGATTGAAAATATAAAAATGAAACTAAAAAAATATTTAAAGGCAAGAACAAAAGAATTAAATACAATATATCCAAACTGAAAAACAAGGATACAAAAGACAAATATAAAGTAATATTAAGGAATAAATATGGAAGCATTGTAGAACAACATAAGGAAATAGACATCGAAGAGAACTGGGAAAAAATGAAGAATATATTTAATAGTACCGCCGAAGAAGTTCTGGAAGGCCGTGTAGGAATCACAAACAATGGATCTCTGAAGAAATCATAAAATTATGTGAAGAAAGGAAAGCTTTATGGAATGCATTTCTGCAAAGTACAGAAGAAAAGAAAAGAAATAGGATAAATGAAAGATACAGGCTTAAAAATGGACTGGTAAAAAAAAGTACAAGGAAAGATAAAAGAGTTTTCCTGGAGGAAATGTGTCAAGAGGCTGAAAAAGCAGCAAATAAATTTGACCCAAAGAGGTTGTTTGAGATAACAAGAAAGCTAGCTCGAAAGAGTTTTAAAAGAGAAGGGCCTGTAAAAAATAAACAAGGAAAGTTACTCACAAATGAAGCAGATATAGAAAAAAGATGGGTAGAACATTTCCAAGAAATTTTAAATGGAGAAATAGAAAACCTAGACCAAGAAATACCAGAAACACCAGAAGAAGAAATACTTAAAATAAATACAGCCACTATAACTAAACTAGAAATAACTCATCCAGTAAAGAAAACAAAAAAGAATAAAGCAGCTGGGAGTGACAATATACAGGCTGAACTACTTAAAGCAGATATAAACACTACTATTGAAATGCTACACCTGCTATTTAATCAAATATGGGAAAATGAGGAATGGCCAGAAGACTGGAATACAGGACTCCTGGTTAAACTGACAAAAAAAGGGAGATATAATACTTTGTAAAAATTGAAGAGGGATTTCACTCGTAAATGTTTAAGTAAAGCATTTACTAGAATTTTTATAGAAAGAATGAAACAAGAAATTGAAACTAAACTGAGGAAAGAACAGGCTGGGTTCATGCCAAACAGATCTTGTATTGATCAGATAATAACATTAAGAATAATTGTTGAACAGTCAATACTGTACAGTGGCAGAGTAGCCTATATTTGGGATTCATCGACTTCGAACGTGCATTTGATAGCATAGACAGAAAGATTATATGGAGGTTAATGAAGCACTACGGGATTCCTCAGAAAATCATAAATATAACAAAGAAAACTCATGATAAATCCAAAATCCAAATAATAAATAATGGCAAACTATCAGAACCATTTGCAACAAGCACAGGAGTAAGAAAAGGATGTATACTCTCCCCGACCATCTTCCTGATTGTCATTGACTGGGCGACGAGGAAAATATCCGAAGAAAGAATTGACATTCGATGGGGATAGTCAAATAAAATCAGTGACCTAGATTTTGCAGACGATATATGCCTTTTAGCACAAAAACATTAACACCTCCAAAAGAAAAGAGATAATTTAAACCAGGAAGAAAATAAATGCGGATTGAAAATAAATCATAACAAGATCAAAGTAATAAAGATAAACCCCAAACAAGAATTAGTCTTTGAAATACTAGGGAAAACACTGGAACAAGTAGATAACTTTATCTACCTGGGATCAGTGATCAGCACCCAAGGAGGAATCAAACAGGACATACAGAATAGAATCCAGAAAGCACAGATTGCATTGAATATGATGAAAAAATTTAGGGGTCCAATGAAATAAAATTAAAAACCAAAATTAGGCTCTTCAACACTAAAATTAAACCGGTTTTACTATACGGAGCTGAGACATGGACACTAACAAAGGAAAACATAAATAAAATACAGGTCCACATAAACAAATGCTTGAAGAAGATACTAGGAATATACTGGCCAAATACAATTACAAACACAGAACTTTGGGAGAGAACAGGTCAAACCAGCATCAGAAATTAAATCACTAAAAGAAAATGGAACTGGATAGGTCACACAATAAGGAACTCAGATAAAGAAATAGCCAAAATTGCACTAGACGGAATCCCCAAGGCAGGAAAAGAAGCAGACCCAGGATAACATGGAAAAGAAACTAGAAATATAGGCAAGGCGGCTGGGACGTTCCTGGAAAGAGATAAAAAAAGAAGCATTGAATAGAGTCAGGTGGAAGTCAGTGGCTGAGGCCCTATGCTCCACAGGGAGCGAAGAGGATAGGTAAGGTAAGGTAATTACTACAACAATATTAGTATGTCGATCGCCAACTACCCACAAAATAAGTATCTGCAAATTGTGCGAGTCTCTTGGCCAATTTCCTTCTATGTGAGATGAAATACCCGCGTTTTCGGGGGAAAAAACCCTGTTACCACGGTAAATCATCGGCAATCATCTCACCTTCAACTGAAAAAAGTCGATGTAAAGGTTTCTATCATCACGAATAGAATTAAACTCGGTATTTTCCAATCGAAACACGCAATGCTCTTGTTCTTTCAGTTGAGCCTAGGAGACACTTAATAGTTCGTTTTCGAAAAAAATCTTAACTAACATACTGTTTACAAAGGGTTGCGCTTTAACTATCAAAAAATAAATTAAGTCTCGTCCACTTCGTCGCATTCCAGTTATCGTAAACCTGATCGGCAGAAGAAAGCTTATTATACAGTATTTGATTCTACTCACAGAGTAAAGGAAAACTAGGTTTTTTATTATAATAAATTTAGTTTAATCCTTTATCCAAGTGTAAGCAAACAAAGATTGCGCCTGAAGTATCTTCAGGACTGAGGCAACTCATGGTAAAGGTGGACCAAGATCTCATCACTACTTGTCTTAGTATCTCCCATTAATGCAAAACACATCTCCTTGCGGCCATGTCATCATCATCATCATCATGCATATCAAGGATTTAGGCCTAGCATGGCCTGTTCCGGCTTTAGAAGTCATCGTTGAATCGTTTTAAGAGGACGTCCTGGTTTTCTTTTTACTAATGGCTTGTACTTTAAGGCTTGTTTTGGTAATCTTTCTGTTTTCATTCTTTGAACGTGTTCATCCATTTATGTTTATATTTTTTAATTTTTTCTATTACTGGTTCTTGGTATAATTCTATCATAATTTCTTCGTTTCTTTTGTGATCAAATAGGGTATAATTTGCAGTTTTTCTCATAAACTTCATTTCTGCTGTTGTAATCTTTTTTTGTTTTATTGTATGTGTATCGTGCATTATGGGAGATACTAAGACAAATAGTGATGAGAGCATGGTCCCTTTACCACGAGTTGCCTCAGTCCTAAAGATGCTTCAGGCGCAAACTTTGTTTGCTTATACTTGGAGAAAGGATTAAACTAAATTTATTATAGTCTAACCAAGTGGGAAAAAACTTCCAACATCTTTCTATAAATCCAGAGTAATTTAATAATAAGGTCAGACACCTTTTGGCAACTCGTATAGGTAATTATGACTTTACCATTGCTTCCACCTTAGAATCACCATCTCTAGGTCTGGCTCCCACTAACGAGACCTCAATAAAGGTCGAAACCGGTTGGAAGCTTGGGTGATGAATGGCAATGCTGTATCCCATGAAGTTTTAACTGAGGCTTGGCTGTTGCTGTCACCCAGGTCCATGGTGGGAGGGTAATGAATGGCAATGCTGTAGCCTGTGAAGTTAACTGAGACGGCTGTTGCTGTTACCCCTCGAGAAATGAACAAATGAGCGGCTCTGCAGTGTGGTGGGGTGAGCCTGCCATGGCGTAGAGCCAACCGGTTCTGAGAGTTCTTCTTAGTGGCAGGGTGAGCCTGTTAGTGAGCGAAACAACGCAGTCTTTGGAGTTTGACCTGTACTAGATCATTAAATAAAGGTCGCAACCAGTCTGGGTAGTGGTCCTTCCCTTAATTGATAGCATGATGCATGTCTGCAAGGAGATGCGCTTTGCATTATGGGAGATACTAAGACAAGTAATGAGGAGAGCTTGGGCCATCTTTACCACGAGTTGCGTCAGTCCTGAAGATACTTCAAGCGCAAACATTGTTTGCTTACACTTGGATAATGGATTAAACTAAATTTATTATAGTCTAACCAAGTGGGAAAAAATTCCAAATAGGTTTTTTGTATAGAAAAAAATCAGTATAGAAATAATCAATAAACAAGATGGCAAACTTTTTGCAGGATGATGGAAAATGTAACAATGTTAATGTAGGCAAAGTTTATAAGGATATGCATTGAATTTGGGGTGGAAATATTGCCAGCCGTGTATCATTTTGATGGAGCTCTCCTCGAAGAAATTGATAAAGCCAGGTTTTGGGGAGTTGAAGTATAGGCATATTGCAAAAATCGCTAAAACCACTCATCAGGTTACTTGGTTAGTGAAGAACAGCTTGACAAGCAAAGAAAATCATATTATTATACTTCTTTACAAGATCGTGAGAAAATCCCATTTAAGAATGCATAAATCTGATAAGCTTTCTTTCTTAGGGATGAGAGATAGATAGGGAGGGTTCAAAGGCGAGTGATCGAGATGGTTGCAGGTTTCTGTAATGCTCCTTATGAGTGTAAGTTGAAGATTTATAGGGTACAGAAATTGGTCAATTGTAAAAAAAAAAAAAAAGAGAAAAAAAAAAAGAGATGATCTGATATAGTCCAAATTGCTGAATAGTTTTTTCACGATTTTTTAGAGAAAATCTTCTCTAAACAGGTTTATAGGGAAAAATTAGTGGGAATTCATGAAAGTTGAGGAAGGGTGTGGTTAAGGCTTTGAGGTATAATGTTATCGAGAGATGTTATTGAGTGCTATCTATTATCAGGATCTGCTGTGGGTGCTATGTCAATAATCAATCCAAAGGAAATACGATAGATATTGTGAGAACATTGAATAGATCACTTCTCATAAAGTTTAAGTCCGCGCGGTTAGGTTAGTGGCTTTGCGCTTCATAACCGTATGCCTGGGGAAGGAGCGTCCTAGGTTCGATTCACGTCAACGACATGAGGAGCTCAAGGATCTTCCTCAGCCATAGCCAAGTTATCCGGTCTGTGGCGTGGACAGCAGGATTTTTTCCGCCAGTTTATATGGTGTTTTTCATCCCGCAAGCAGGCAAACCGGTCCGAGGGTACACACGGATTACAGTTAGGAATACTGACCCAGCCATAGGTCTGATTCATCAGCCTATGCGGGTTCCGGAGCCCGGATTAAATTTGGGGGACTACATGGTACCGTGAACTCCCGTATAAAGGAGGAACGCTGTATCATCACACGGAATTTATATCTTTAAATATAAAGTTTAAGGCCTCCACTTATGATTCTATTACTCCATTGAGTTGCAAATGTAATAAAAAGTGTACGTGCAATGTGAATGTATGTAAGAAAAGACTTCCTTGAAAAGGATGCTTGCATTTCACTGGCTTTTGCAATGTTTATTTGGAAGTCATGTTGAAATAAAAATTTCGAAAGATGAAAAATGATAGAGAGTTTTTTCTGAACATGTTGAAAGAGTTTATTTCAAATCACTTCGAATTTCTGGAAAAAAACTACGCATAAACAGAAATTATATAAATAATTTAATACTAAATTAAAAATTAATAACCTGACGTTTTGTCATCTCAATGTAGTATTATCAAAGGCATTTTTGAAAATACACTCAGCGAATACTAATATTACAAAGATCTCCAGAACAAGGATAGTCATGTGAACGGAAGTTGAAAGTAGCGCTCTCTGCGGTGATAATCTGTTATCATTGCTGATGGCTGGAGAGGAAGGTGCGCGAAAATGTATGTAAAATGGTATCATCATTTCTGTTTCACAGGATTATGTTGTAAATGAACCGCTTCTAGGAACAGATTCCGTGATTTAAGCCAGGATCTGCATAGTTGATTGGTTTTCTTTCACCCAATGAAATAGTCTTCAAAAATTTTCGCTTCTGATCAAACTTTCACTGAATGCGTCTTGTGATAATGTGCATTTTGGTTGTCTATAACCGAATACGTTTTTTGTTCTTTTCTTTAAATCATGATGGTCCGTTCTGTTTGTCCAAAGAAATGGAACCTACATTGATAAATGATGCTGTAGATACCTGGGAATGAGAGAGGATCTTTTGGTACTTAATTTGTTGGAGAAAGTGGAGACTGTCAAGAGACTCTGACTGTTCTGTTGTTCCCTTAACTTTAATGGAGGTTAAAGTAAACTGTTTGGGGAAAGACTGTTTTTCTTTTTAAGGAGTTTAGCAAGAGTTTTTTTTCTTTATTGGTGTAATCTTTCTCTTCAAAAAGTGTGAGTATGAGTTGTTGTTCCAGGTACTCTGCTAACAGAAGGAAAAAAAGGGGCTCTATCCTTAGAAATGAAGTTTCGAAATTATTAATTTTCTTGGCACAATAGTGATGTGAGGTGGCATTTGTCTCTAGTGTGGGCTCGGGTTAGACTGAACATGTATGGGACCCATCCAGTTATCTTGAAACTAAAGCATTCAGAAAGATCAAACCCCCATCACTTCCTTTATAAATAGTAAAAGTAATTCGGTGATGAATGTTAAGGAAATGTAAAAATTTAGAAAATGACTGTGGTCGATGCGGCTAAATGACAAAAACATCTATATAGATCAGCCATAGTTTGAGATTGAGATGGAGGGAAGCTAATCAGATAAATGCAATTTAGAAGGATTCCATGTATAATTTAGATATCGGATTAAAGTGAGGAGCCTATTGCTGCAACTTCAATATGCTTAAAGAGCCGTGCTAGAAGAGTATAGAAATATCAGTGGAGCAGATGTTTTGGAATGGAACTCCAGTGTATTGACCACTAGAACATCATTGAAAAGTGTATAGAGTGTTATATATATATTCTTCACAAAAATTTTCTTCAAACTTTCTTCAATATATATATATATATATACAAGATGATGTCTTTCCGATGTGCTTTTTATGGTCGGATGCGAACAGGTAGCAAATAGATGTAAAAATCGAGACTACGGCGAACGACCTAATATTAAGATTAGACTAACGGATGACACTAACATTAAGAAAAAATGATTGAATTAAATAATTGAATACTGTTCTTGATTAATTTAATTAAGTAATTAAATTGATCAATTTAATTACTTAATTAATTCACTGCATACCGCTTAATTAGTGATAGCTTTGGGCCATCTGTCTCTGATTGGGTACCAGCGGAGATTGAACTGCCCACTCAGTCTCCAAAAGTTAGATAGGGCTAAATGGCCTCGCCTACTCCCGTATACGGGAATAAAAAGGCGTTAGCCGATTTTTTTTTTTACATTGGTACTCTAGTGTCAGAAGCTAACGCGATTGTTCAATTAATGAGTGTTCACTTTGCTAAGGTATATCTACTAGATGTATGCAGCATGGTGCACACTGCCACTACTACATTGGAAGAACAGTTAGAAGTGCATAAGGTTCAAACGTTGCTGCATAATCTGGATAAGTATTAAGCAACAGGGATAGATGAATATCAGCACGTATGTTAAAGGAATATTTTCAGCCAATTTGGCTAACCTTTCACATGAATGGAAAATATGATAGTACCGTTGTTCAATGGTGATGCACACACTGCTATGTGTAATTACAGATCGATCAGTATCTGCGGTGAGGTGGGGAAGATTTTTGAGAAGTTGGCATGAACTGGCATATAAAAATGGGTGGTTAGACATTCTATACTCTGCAAGAAACCGTGGGTTTACTAATGGAAGATTATATCTTAGCAATTTGTTGCTCCTCTTTTATAACAATGTTATGGCCTAGTTGGATAAAAGAGATGAATACATTATGATAATGTTGGATTTTGCACAGGGATTTGATGTGATACCAAATGAAAGGCTGTTGCACAAACTGTAGAATACAGGATTGGAATATAAGCTCTTGACACGGTTAAGGAGATGGTTGACAGACTGATGTCAAAAAGTGGTATGCTGAGGGTGTGAATCGGTGAGATTTAAGTGACTAGTAGTTGACTTCACACAGGGACTAAAAGCATATACGCAATTGCTGCCGATAACACGAAGATAGTCAAGGCAATCAGAGATGCTACTGATATCTAGTACTTACAAAATAATTTGAATAGGCAAGAAATTTGGGCAAACGAAAATCGCCATAATTTGAATGGTATATAAATTTAAAACTAAGCAAAAAATGTAGAGTTATCCACTTTGGCATGATGAGATTTCCAGGACGTATTATATTAGTGAGTTCATGCTCATGAAACTGATGAGGCTAGGGAACTTGGTGTAATAGTAGATAGCAATTTGAAAAATTCAGACGTCACATAAAAAATTGGAAAAACAACCCAGAGGACAATTATGTAAAAAGAGATAAAGATTATATCGGGATTTATGAGGACGGATTGCGAGAATGTGGTTACAGTAATCTGACCAGACATACCATTTTGAACGAGACATTTTTTTTTTTTTCATATTCCCGGCCGTCCCGTCGTTTTAATAAAAATATCAGTTTTGTCCCGTTTCTAATAAAAACAATAAATATACTTTAATATTGGTCTATCATAAATTATTATTCACAACCTATAATCGTATATCAATATCATGGATACCAGTAACTTGAATAACCATGGAGTCGTATTGTTCAATACTAAATATCGAATCTACAGTGAAAATAAAAAAAAAATACATGTTGTCTACACTTGCGCTTCTCAGATGAGGCGTCTGTTATTCAGCAGGCAAGGCAATTGAGATTGAGTACTGCTTACCAATTGAAATTGAATGTTTTGCAGTGAAAGTATACAAATACTTCAATATATACATAAGTCAGATTGAAGAACTGAAAAACGTTTGTGACTTTTCAGGAAACAATTACGCTAAATTGTTAGATCATAAAAACCCAAATATTTTGTTCTTGTTTCCATCAATTGACAGAATTTTAAGCATGTTTGATGGGCTTCGTTCTTATTTTCGTTCGCAAGAAAAATGCCCTGTTAATCTGTGAAAATTGTTTGAAGATCCCTGTTTGAACTTGTGGTTGTGTCATTTGCAAGAGATGATCAAGTGTTTAAGTTCCAAATAGAACATCGTTTGATGAAATTTATCGTTATAAGTAAGGGAAGAGAGAAAACGGAGACTTAAGTTTGATCGCCGTCAAGAAAGTGATTAGCGGAAGATTATTCTCACACAGCGATACTGAAGCGAACCTTGACATGTTACGATTCGGAATTAATTTTTCCTTTTTAAAGAAGTTGTGGAAAGGGTGCAAAGAAGAGATCTAAAGATTATATCACAATTTTGGGATTTATGAGGACAGATTGCGAGTATGTGTTTACAGACTGGTGAAAAGGAGGAAGATGGGTGCAATGAGAGGTCTATAAACTTCTGAATGGGTGTAAAAGACTATCGTCTGATGAAATTTATTGTTACAAGGGGAAAGAGAAAACGGAGAATTCCATTGAAGTTAAGTTTGATCGCAGTCAAGAAAGGGATTAACGGAAATTTTTCTTCACAGAGTGGTGAGTGAGTGGAATAATTTGCCTTTAAAGTTAATGAGTACATTTAGTGTGAGTGAGTTCAATGGAAGGTATACCCGTTTGTTTGGGTGAGGAATAATGATGAAAATCCACCGTAGAACTTATTATTTCAGACATTAACATATCCTCTTAGGGTTGGGTACCAAGACATGGCAGGACTTGTTTGCCTGTCTCTTCATCGGTGTCTCTGATAACTAGTGATAGACATGAGCCAGCTATCTCTGATTGGCTACCAGTGGTGATTGAACTGCCCACTCAGTCTCCAAAAAAGCTAGATAGAGTTTAAAGGCCTCGTCTACTCCCTATAAGGAAATAAAAGGTGTTAGATGATTTTTGTATCTTTGATACACTGTGTTAGAGTTAGGAATCACATCATTATGACAATTGTCACCTACACATTGCCAGTTATAATTAATAACAGACTTCGACCAGCTATCTCTAATTGGCTGCCAGTGGAGATTGAAGTGCCCACTCAGTCTTCAAAAGTTAGATAGGGCTAAATGGCCTCGCCTACTCCCTATATGGGAATAAAAAGGTGTTAGCTGATTTTTGATTTTTTTAAAAAAAGTACCGTATTGGTGATTGTTAGATATGTATATTGTCTAACGATGTGGATTCAAAAGTGACTCTTTCCACCCAAAGGGGATCGTCGATACAGAGTGAACTAAGGAGGCTGTCAAGGTAGAAACCCACATTATTTTCAGACATTAAATATATTGTGTTAGGGTTAGGGACCACGAGATGGCGGCACATTTGAGCCGTCTCTCTTCACTGAGTACCGCTTAATTAGTGATAGCCTTGGGCCATCTATCTCTGATTGGTACCAGTGGAGATTGAACTGCCCACTCAGTCTCCAAAAAAAGTTAGATAGGGCTAAATGGCCTCGCCTACTCCCCGTATACGGGAAGAAAAAGGCGTTAGGTGATTTTTTTTATATTCCCACCAATATAATATGCTGTTGGACAACCCAACACGACAAAAGACATAACTTTACAATTACTAATATTGAATTGACGCCATTATCGTTTGTCCGCACTTTCATCCTATTTAAAATATGAGAATTATTATTAATTTACAAAAAAAAAAAAAAAAAAAACCTCAAATACACTGCTCGGAAATAAGTCAACTAACACCATGGTGTGCGGGAAAACAGCTATAGCTCCCACCTTAATAACATATAGGACCTCCTTTCGCTGCTATGATTACAGCAATCCTATTGAGCAGTGTTTCTCAACCTTTCTAATCCCAAGGACCAGTGAAATGCCTGAAGCAATTCTACAGTCCACTTATTTATGTAATTTTTAAAAAAACCTATGTGGGGATTACCAACATTTGGGAAAAAACTGTGCCATTTATAACATAATAAATCTAAAAGCATGTTTTGAATACATATGGAAACATAATTAATTAAATTGGAAGTAAACGATTAAAAGTGTATCATCATTGTATAGAGTTTTAATTTTTATTGAACAAATAAATAATGTGATATAATTATGTTACTACTTACTTTTAATGAGATGATTGAGCTTCTTATCCCTACCAGAGTTGCTGGATATCTGACTCAATATTGGACAACTTCCGTCGAAGATCGGCACTCTCACTAAGACGATTTCTGTCTTTTGTTTTGTTTGAAGGAGTGATGAAATTCCTTTCTCACAAAGATAGGTTGTAAAAAACTGCATGACGATTTTCAATGCTTCTTCAGATATTTCGGGAAATTCACTCTTCACTGAGGGCGAGATTTAGAATCGAGCCAAAACCAAGATCACGGAATTGCATTTTAAGCTCACTGCCACATGAAAGCTCAATTAACTGTTCTTTTTTGATAACGAAAGGTCGTTCTCGTGACCGTAAGCCTGAAATGTATCACGAACCCACAGAAATTTCTTATAAAAGTTATTTGGAAAATATGTTTCAAAATTCTATTTCAGAGTTTTGAAGTGCTCACAAACACTTTCCAGAAACTCAGAATCATCAGAAATATAATTTTCACTGAAAAGGACCGTAGAACCCACATTATTTTCAGACATTAAATATATTGTGTTAGGGTTAGTCACTACGAGATGGCGGCACATTTGAGCCGTCTCTCTTCACTGCGTACCGCTTAATTAGTGATAGGCTTGGGCCATCTGTCTCTGATTGGGTACCAGTGGAGATTGAACTGCCCACTCAGTCTCCAAAAGTTAGATAGGGCTAAATGGCCTCGCCTACTCCCGTATATACGGGAATAAAAAAGGCGTTAGCTGAATTTTTTTTTGAAGGATTTCAAATTTGGAAAAGGTGCAAATTGTCTGTCTTTTACATAACTAATCCATAACACAAGTTTTTTTTCGAATGCCTTTATTTTGTCCTAGTCATCAAGAAAAGTTAAAGAATTTCCCTGAAGGGAGACATTAAGTTCAGTTAATTTCGAAAAAATGTCTGAAAGAGAGGACAGTGTTGATAACCATACTTCGCATGCTTTGCCCCATGGAAAGCCTGCAAATTTCAGAATGAAGCAAAAGTTGTATATATATTCGTTGCCCATTTCATCGCAGAGTACTGAAAATGACCTGTTATTTAACGGTCAAACCCTAATAAAAATAACTAGCTTTACAGCGTTGTATAGCACAGATTTAAATTCTGGTCGCATTCCTTTGAAGACTGACGCTTCCGTATCTATGAAACAATACCCAATTCGTATCCGGAGCTATTTCCTTGTCCTTAGAAACAACCCCAGTATGACTGCCTGTAAGGGCGCGAGCTCCATCTGAACAGAAACCAATACATTTTCCCCACTGAATCCCTTTGTGTATTATGTAATTACTGAGAGTGTGAAATATTTCTTC
This sequence comes from Typopeltis vanoorti, assembly GCF_054136105.1. NCBI lineage: Eukaryota > Metazoa > Arthropoda > Arachnida > Uropygi > Thelyphonidae > Typopeltis > Typopeltis vanoorti. Next base: position 144,378,114 of record NC_143553.1, read on the forward strand.
TCCAGTTGTTAGGGATGACAAAGTTCTAAAAACAGAACATCGTCATGAATGTTGTTATCATGCGCATATCTTACGTAGGATATTAACTGCACGTCATTTGTAACATCACTAGTTTCGTCTATTTGTAACGCATAATAAGGGCTCTTCTTAACTTTTTCGATTAACTGAGGTTTTCGTCACCTGCCATGTAATTAATTCTGTGGCTGACATTGTCATTTGAAAGAGGAATCAAATCAACATCTTTTAGTAACTTGTTTGTCAACAAGTTATTAAAAAATGTAAAAAGATGTGGTAAAAACAATAGTTTTTACCCCATCTTTTATAGCTAGAAGTATTAAATTTTCCCCGATAGAATGAGGTTTCCCTGTTTTCGCTATGCGCAATCTTAAGAGATAGGATGCTTCCAGTGCCTTGCTATTAATCGAACCCATGGTCAAAACTACATCTTTCCCATGATTTAATGTCCCTAAGCGTCGTTGAAAAAATTCAATCGGCTTATTTTTCACATCACAATGTTTAGTTTCTATATGTCGTCGGAGTTTCGCAGGTTTCGTGCACTCGTTCGACAACACTTCATAACACAAAACACATTGAGGTTTCTGTTCACTTTCATCTCCACACCAAGTAAACCCGAATTCCAAATATGAACTGTTATATTTCCTACTGTATATTTTCTTTGAACTGCTTGTTTCTTCTACTTTTATAGTATCAGATTTACTCGCCGTTACAACACATGTATCAGAATTAGGGTTAGCATCACCTGTTTCATTTGCTTTTCTTTTCAAAGTCCTAGTTCTAAGCCACTTTTCCATTATTAAAAAACGTTTTTGAAAATTATAGTAATACTGGGGTTAACTCACGACACACTTTGTCTAAGTATCACTTAGCACTTCTATAGATATATTTAGCCTTGGTTGAAGGATTAAAACCTTCAGTAATAAAAATCAATAAACAACAAGCAATTGGTTGAAATTTGGATAACATATGTTTACTTCAAATCTGTCAAAACAGCAAGGGAAGGCGAAAGTAATTAAACCATATTGTTGATCACTTCACCCCTCTTTTATTACTCATCTTTCTACCACTATTTGTTGGTTTCTTTTAAGTATCTATTTTATTTCACTAATTTTTACTTACTCGTATCTATTCAATTTTAATTTGTTTTTTTTATTAAAATATATTTATTTCTTATTTAAGTCTGCCTGCACACCGCAGGTTGAAAGACACTGCTATTGAGCATAACTTCCAGAACATTACGATAGCTTTCAATGGGAATTATGGGCCATTCTTCCTGAACGGATTTAATGTGGTCCTGGACTATTGTTGAGGAGACATCAACTAACGTAACGAGGCAGCAGTTGATCTTGCTTTCCCAGCTGGAGCAGGATTAGGTTGTGATCAGATGTCAGCTCGTTTAAAGAGTCTTGGCTATATACCTTAATATTTTGCAGGATAGCTATGTCAAGTATGTCAGCTGTGCCATACGTACTGTGTTGGTTCGGTGGGGCCTGCCACCACTGCATAGTTTGAACTGGAGTAGCTGAATAGGATGTGGCCGTTTCTGTTGGTGGTTTTACTGTTCCGTGCAGGGTGATTCGCATTTAGGTCACCGGCAATGATGACTTGCTCTCTATTATCCAGGACGACATCCAGATCTGAATGTAGCAGATTCTTTGATGATGGGTTGTAGACTGCATAAAGGTCTAGTTTCCCAACTGAGGTTCTGGGTACTTCTATTCCTGTTAGCTCTAGATTTCTGGTTGAGGGGTTACAGAGTGATTGATATAGTTCTTTATGAAAATGGTGGCTGCATCGCCTCTGTAGTTTAGCCTGTCATATCTGTGAAGGAGGTCTTCTCTAAGTTTGGGGTAGTCTGCTGGTCTTAAGTGAGATTCATTTATGAGGATGATGTCTCGGTTGTATCTCACCGTGAATTCCTGGAGTTCCTGAACCTTGTTTTTAAGGCATTTGCGTTCCACGCGATGATTTGTAAAGAACCTGGGTCATTTTGTTTCATTGCATTTATGAGAGCTGTTAGTAGGAATTGGGTTTCTTGTAGAAATCTTTTTCTGGATTCCGACGAGGGATTGGATTTGCTTTAGTTCTGCAGCATATTTGCGAGAGAGGTTGTAATGTTGGCTGCTAAATTTGGGTGGTATTGTTCCTGTGTGGCTTTTGTTGAGCGGATTACATCTGCGATGGTCTTCGTCTGTCGTTTGTAGTTTGCTCCGATTGGGGGCATCAGGTTGCGGCAGTTTGTCCTCTGTCGTATTTTGTCGATCTCTGGGGGGGGGGGGGTTGAGGAACTGGGACTACTACTGGTTTTTGTAGACTGGTAGAGGAGGCATATTGTCTGTTTTTTGGATATTGCATATATCCTTTGTAGTTTGTTGGGTGAGGGCCACAGCAGTTTGCACATTTAACTGGAGTGGTTTTTGTCTTAGTGCAAATGTTTGTGGGGTGGCTCTCACCCATTTTAAGCACTTATATTCTGCTTTACACAACCTCTGGGCATGACCAACGTTTTGGCACCTCTGGCACTGTCCTTATAAGATCCTTTTTCTTGGTGGTTCTGGGTTGATTTTTAGCCTGCAAATTGCTGTTAGGTCGTAGATGTTTTTGAATTGCTTGGTGAATCTCTACTAAGACGAGTGGCATTGGACTTTTATCCGCTCTGGTCATTCTGCTGATCTTGATGGGTGGTAGGTCTTTATAGCAGAGATTGGTGGCTATGTCATCTATATGTATGTCCTCTGATACTCTACGGAGAACTACCTTCACGCTCCTCTGCGAATTGAGGGTGGTGTGGTATTGTACACGTTTGGTGTCTAGTTCCTTCGTGAGTCTTCTGTAGTCCAATATAGTGGTGGACTGAATTTTGATGCCATCGTCTAGATTCTTAGCTGTTTTTGTATGCTCTCTGCAGGCTAGCCATGGTGGCCCTTAGTGCCGTTCACATGCTCTTTTCTCTTAGGATAATTGGGGCACTTTCTCTTTAGTTGAGTCTGGGGAGTCAGAGTTGTGTCCGTCTTCGTCCATACCTTCATCCTTGGGTGGTTCTGTAGTCTGTGTTTTGCGTATTTTCTGCGTGTGGGTCTCACCTTGGTTCTGGTGGGTGGAAAGACGACTAAATCCAATTTTTTTACTGTGTTGGCGGTATCCTCGCTTTCGTCATCGTCCCTCGTTGTGCAGACCAGTTTCAAGGAGCCTGGCTATTCCGCTTCAAATTTTTTCAGCAGTTTTTTAAGTAGGCTTAGCTCCAGTCCTCTGTCCAGTGTTTCTATCAGGGCGTCGGTGTCTATTCCGTTCATTGTTAAGTCTAGTAGGTGTTGATTGGGGGGGGGGGTTGAGCTGTTCAGGACGTGCCTTGTCTCTTCATTCCACCACGTGTTGAAATTTCCTTTGGGAGGCGAGAGACTACTGATGGACACAGGAGAGGACCTGAGAAACTTGCATCAAAAAGCTGAAAGCTTACCTTTTCCTGCGCCACTGTCTAGCTTTTGGAGACTGAATGGGCAGTTCAATCTCCACTAGTAGGCCAATGGGAGACAGCTGCCCATGTCTATCACTATAGACATGGACCAGCAGACATATCACCATGTATATCACTAATTATAGGCAGCCACCGATAAAGCCGCTGGCAAACAAGTGCTGCCATCTCTTGCTACCTTACACTAACAGGATATGTTACTGTCTGAAATAATGTGGATACTGGGGTAGATTTTCTTGAGTTTAGGGGACGAAAAACCAGACTTTCCGGGAGGAAAACCCGCTTGACCATGCCAGAGATCGACTAACCCGGGAAGCGGTCGAAAATATGCTTAGAAAAAGTTCCTCCAGTCGACGACCAGACTTGAACCTAAGTCTAATTTCGAGCGACCAAGTGCAGAGGACGCAAGCGTCACTTCCACTGAGCTACACAGCCTACGCTGTCACTTAATGATAATAATTATTATTATTATTATGATCCACACTACTGATGTTTAGTGACCTGCAGCATTCTTTAGTAGTTTCCTAGAACAAGTGGTGACGCATACGATCAAGTGTTTTGCATATACGCTCCTTAAGTGACGTTTATGTACATCTGAATAAAGGTCTCTTATTCAATGGCTGGTAAGTGTATATTACTACAAATACGGGAGCGAAAGAAATCTAGAACGAAGTTTATAAATAAATCGTGGTGTCCTGTCCGCTATTGGTGTCTCTTCCCTAGAGGAAGATAACAATGCTTTCACTTCTTATTTAGAAAAAAATATGAACCTGTACAACCCACACTATTTCAGACAATAACATATCCTGTTAGGGTTAGGTACCAAGAAATGGCAGCACTTATTTTCTGGCCTCATCGTTGCCGCTTTAATTAGTGATAATCTTGGGTCAGCTATCTCTGCTGGTCATTCTGTGTCCAAAAGCTAGACAAAATTAAAGGGGAGCTCGCCTATACACTAAAAGAGAATAAAAAGAGTTTCCTGAATTTTTTTGACTCAAAAGAACAATAGCAAAAAAATGCAGAAAATGGTATACAAGAACATGGGATAATATAATAGAAAATTTGGAAATCTTTCAGTGAAGAGACCAAAATAATGAAATGAAAAAAAAAATGAAAATGGAAATTTTTTCTTCAAAATTCAAAGAAAAATGAATAAGGAGGTAAAGAGAAATTGAATCTGGACATAATCAGAGAGTAAAATTCTTTGAAAATTTATGGAAAATAGTAATGAAACTAAATCTGATTTAATGCTATCTACTAACTATACATTGGACGAAATAACATTACAAGAAATATAACAATAAATACAGCAAAGTGAATCAGGATGAGCCCTGGAGAAGATGGAATGAATATAGAACTCATTAAATAAACAGGTGACTGCCGATCAACGAACTTGTAAAATTGTTTAAGTATACCTGGCAGCAGGAAAATTCTCAGGAAATTGGAATAAAGCAATTATCATCTCCATATATAAAAAAGAGATTAGCAACAGCCAAAACTACAGAAGAATACTTCTAAATTCTAGTTATAAGTTATATGTATGAATATTAACTTCAAAACTTAAATCATATGTAGAACATAAAATCTGTACACAATAAATCACTTCCAAAAAGAACGATGTCGTATTGACCCAGCTTTTTCATTACAAACATATTAATGAAGAAGCAATTTGAATTTAACATAGAAATGCACACAGCATTTTTAGATTCCGGAAAACATTGGATACAATCCCATGGAAAAAAATTATGGACCTTTCTCAAGAAGCTAAGCATTTCAATTCAGCTTCTTGCAGTGATACGCAACATCTATGAAAATAGCCAAATAGTTCTGAGAGAATAACCCATTAAAGTCTAGAATGACTTCCTGACCTCTTTCCTAGAACTTCATAGGAAAAGAAAGCAGTACACATAACTAAGAGTCGGTCCAAACCTCGTTTGGCTTTTCACGTGAAAGACATCCAAACAATCCCGGATAGATATCTACAAGCGAATGTTCAGGTTTTCATAATTTTTCTCTATCTACACGCTCGATTTTTCTTTACAGTCTGATTCTCATCTTGTATCCCATGTCATCTAATGGTGGACTGTATGCGTGCGTGCGTGCGTGCGCGCGCATGAAAGAATTTAAGCAACTTAAAGGAAATTATCATATATAATTAGTCTATGAGTTCAATGAATTCTCTGACTCCATGCAGATGCCAATAATAATAAATTTCTTAGCTAATGCTGAGAAACTTATTATTAGCGGAGTTTTTGAAACAATTTCTTACTATACAGTGAATTACAGTACTTCCGATTTCTTTGAAGTTATTTTTTTCTCTTCCAGGTAAGGTTTTATTTTGTTAGAGGGCGCTTTTGTGTAACTTTCATTAGCATTCTATACGGTTTATTTAATAGAAATGGCGTCTGAGGATCTTTTGAGTAGTTTACAAAGCTATCAAGTTCAGTTGCAACAGGTAGATTAAATTTGCAATGTTTGAAATATTAATTTAGTGTTCCTTAAATCAGTTTGTGATAAACAAGTCTTTATTTCAGTATAAAGCATCACAAAGAAATATTACATTATCATGAATAAATGTTTCTAATTTAATACGAATTGCATACTTTGTGTTCGCAAACCGTTCATATCTAATTTATTTTAAATATATTTTACAAAGATAGGAATACCAAGATCATTTGTTTCAGGCGTGTTGCATATTTAAAACAATTTTTACTATGCAGATGTAGAAACCCTACAACATTATAGCAGATATATGATATCAATTTTTAAATTTCGTATTTGGGAGAGTGAGTAAACAAAATCACAGGCCATATTTCACCCACAGTCCAAAAGCTCTTCCATTGAAAATATTAAACAATCGCTTTGCTTTTGAACATCATAAGTTGCACAGCTCTTATAAATAATGCCTGAGTTATACAGTCTAGTTGCAGCGTGAAAATGGAAACCACTACAGTTTATATTTTCACGTTGCAGCTGAACTGTCAGTATTGTAAGAGAGAATCGGTAATTTAAATTTCTTTGGTCGCAGCTTCTAAAGGCAGTCTTACATTATTAGAAAGCAAGCTTAAGAGCTATGAGGTAAAAATAACGATTCCACAGTTTTTATGATGATGACCAGACATGAAAGCCCACAGGTCTTATTAACATTATGGTGCCATGTGTGGGTGATTAATTAGAAAAAAGTACTCTATTAATGTGTTAAAGAGTTGGAGGTTGTCCTTGGGAAAAACAGTATGGAGGAGATTGTTCCAAAGAATTAGAGGTGGACGTAATGAATGAAGATAAGTATGTTTGGAGTTGGACAATGTGTGGATGTTTGCCAGTGGCTGTACTAGTTCTTACATGGTTAGAAGAAAGCTGAGAAATATTAGTGGCCAGTTCAGAAGAGCAGTGCCCATGAAAGTACCAATGGAAAAGGCACAGTGCAGAAAACAGAGCACCTAGGGGAAAGTGATGGAAGGGAGTCTGAGGGAAGGGTCACCTATTTCCTTCTTCTGCATATACAAAATTCTTAGAGAGGTTTTAGGGTCACTATCTCAAATATGGAAACAATATTACAAGGTTGGTCATATCTGAGACATAAGTTGTTAGTAGTTGAGCAGAAAATAAGTAATGTTTTGAATGGAAAATAACACGTTTTTTAGAGGCTGAAGAGGCTGTGTGTAATATATTTGTACCAGGTTAAACTGGATGTGACAGCTCAAGATAAGAAAGCTGATCTTGAAAGGAAACTGGAATATTTTTTATTTATTAATAGTTTTTATTTATTTATTTTTGTTATAATGAAGTACAGAACCTTCCACATAAAAGGCATCTCTCCAGTTATTCTCTAACATTATGCTCCAGAGCTAACATCGGTCCTGCTTTGTTTCTATAATTTATATTACACAGGGGGCGGCCCATAAATCACAAAAGGGTTAACATTTAATAACTTTATTTATTAATTTGCGAAGTCATTAGTTATATCACCTACTCTCTCCAATTGTGAAATTATTTCATGCCAAACTTTGTTTGCTTAAACTTGTATAAGGGATGAAACCAAGAATATAATTTCTTGGCATCTTTAATTTAAAGTATAATCAAGTGAAAAAACTTTCCACACCTGACCTTGTGGCTTACATCACCCACCACTAGACATGTATCATGGAAAGGTTTGGAGAAACTGGTGCCGTCACCCTTGACATTTCCAAAACTTTCGACCATGTGTGGCATTGATGAGATTTAAACAAATTGCTGTTCTTTGGTCTCCCTGCCACCTTCTGTAATTGAGTAGCCAGCTTTTTCTCTGGTCGTACTGTGAGTCATGGTAGATGGTTCTCTCTCTTTGAGCTTTACCAATGCTAGAGTGCCTCAAGGCTCTGTCCTATCACCTACTCTCTCCTGTACATAAATGATTTGCTTGCAATAACCACAAATCCTATCCACAGCTTTGCATACTAGTTTCTCATAGTTTCTCAAATGAGAAACTATAATAGTACTATATAAAAGTATATATAGTACTGCATAGTTTCTCATATGAGAAACTATCCCAGGCCACAAGGTCATCTGCAACTAGTGCCTTAAACATTGAATTACACACTATCCTTCAACGGGATAAGGACAACCTTGTCATGTTCAACACCAAAACATTCTTGCATTTTCTCATGTAAAAGAGATCCCACCTCACCTACTCTTACCCTCAGTAATATACAAATCACCAGACAAGATTAGATCTCTCTCTCTCTGCTTGGGCTAATGTTTACCTCCAGTCTCTCTTGACATAAATGTATCACATTAGTAGTCTCCTTAGCATCCAAGAAAAAGCATTTTCTTTTGTTCAAGAGCCTATTTTACACCCAACCACTCTTAACTATATCTGCCAATGTTTAGAATATTGCTGACATTTGGGGTGGTGCACAAAACTTCCCTTAAAATCCTTGCCGCCATCCACAGGCGAGGAATTAGGCTCATATGTGATACCTCTCTTACAGATTCACTTCAACCTCTATCTTACAGTTAATAACTACTTATATTTCAGCAATGTCACATTGCCATCTTCAGGGATCACATAACAGTAATATCTGCATGATCTATCCCACAGTCACAACATTTCTCTCTTTTCTGCAGGTACTGCTCCAGTGAATTTGCAACTTTCTGTTGCACCTGTTTATACAAGAGCAGCAACTGCAAACACACCAAACCTGCTTCTATTCTTCCTCTTTTTATTCTGTCCTCTGCAACAGCCTTGCTCATGAACTATTTCCAAACAACTGGAATCAATAAACCTCTATTTCAGTCCTCATCTGCACCCCACACGTGACACTGATGTGTATGTGTTTATTGGTCCCTCAATCTATCGTGTATGGGATCAACATAAAAAGAAAAAATCTCAAGCACAGAGCCCTGTAGCACACAACTAGTCGTCTGTCTTCTGGATTGTGCACCTCCACATACTACTCTTTGTCTGTCACCCAACTTCTTATCCATCCCTATTTGCTCCAGTTTATGTAATTTAATGTTGTATCCTGTTAGCCTTTGCAAAGTCCAGTATTATTGCCACGTAGCTACCCAGCTATCATTTTATTATAAAAACAAGTGAGTAAATTAATAAGATAGGACTTCTCCTTCACAGTTTTAATGTTCCTTTATAGAGTATTATATTCCTATCTACTCATTCCTGGATTTTGCTTTTGATCAACTTTTCCAGTACCTTAACCACCACTTCTGAGATATCAATGTCTATAATTTGCTACCGCTTGGAACTTCCTTTATGCAATAGAACTGTCTTATCCTCTTTCCCAATTCCTTACCAGTGAAGATTTAAAAACTTGGTCGGATGCATTGACAATTTTCTTGCATATTCATAATATGCAAGAAAATTTCTCATCTAATCCAATGGCCATGTTTACATTAATATTTTGCAATATCCAAAGCTCCATCTATTCTTTCATTGTTATTCTTCTTACTTGCCATATAGTAAAATAACTGACATTTCCATTTGGCTGCACTGCTAATTTCCTCCCTATTCTTAGTAACGAAAACAAAATCACCTTCCTCCTTTATATGTTGTCCATAACATTTTTTCCCATCTCCAGTTTGATAATGCTACTCATCCATTTAATTCCTACATGATTTATCCTCCTAACCTATAGGTACAGCCTGATAATGCTTTCTTCAAACATCCTTTGACCATCTGTCATGCACCGTTAACACCCTTGAATATTGTTATACCACTCTGCACTTGTTCAAACTGCCTCCTAAGATTGTTATGATTATCTGCTTTGTAGTTCTACATATACCTTTCTTGATTGAAATTGCTACACGTTTGACAGCGATCAGGACTGCATGATCATTCTCCTTAATCAGAGGCAGTATAGATGTAGCTCTTTGGTTCTGGACAAATTATCGAAAGCTGTAAAAAAAATCACTCTCAAACATGAAGTCTCCTCCACCATCACATGCTCTTCCACATCAATTTCTCTTAATAGCTGTAATATTCCACTTCCTTTTCTTAACGTAGTAAGATAAAGAAATGGAATTAACATCCCCCCCCTTACCAGCTAATTACCCTACAGTCGTGCTGATTTGTTGATGCATGCAATACCCTTCCTACATCTTTTATCAGAACTTATGTTCCATCTATATACAATCCTCCATTAATTAATTTCATTAATGCTTAGAACGTTTTGCCTAGTTGAACTAACCATTGCTAAAACTTCTCTCCCTTAATCCAGATTCTTCTGCATCACTACTTGAATTGGTTGTGAACTCAAGGAGATAGTTTATATATTCCTAGGATCCAGCCATCCTAATTACACTTTATATTGATTATCCCGTTCAGGTTCTAAGCCTGAAAAACTGTATTCCTGATACTAACAACATCATGTTCCTTCCTAATATCATCATTTTTAATATGATTCTACCATTGATGCCCATCTGTTCATTCCATTTTTCGCACAACTTCCATATCTCTCTTGTCTCCAGTCTTTGATCAACTGTTTTATTTCTGATCCCACTAAGTTCAATAAATTGATTGGTTTGAACACTATCTTGTATACATCCACTTTAGTGTTTTGTTCTTAGGTGTCTCATTCAAGATACAGCTAATATTTTCCTTATTTTCATAATCTTCATCTTTTTATTTGCTGATTTTTATACCAAATTCATTTCAGTAGCTATTCAGTTTAGTTAAGGAATCCTGAAGAATTTTACTGGATTTAAGACTATAGCATCATCTGTATAAAGTAAAGAGCTAAGTTGAATATCTTCAATTTTGATATCAAGCTAATGTTACTTTACTACGTAATACAATCCGTATAGATAGTGAATAACAGTGGAGATAATGTGCACACTTACTTGTTTTACACCTGTTTTTACATCAAACCATCTTCCTGTACTTAAATTCTGTTAACTTACAACTCAAATATCTTGCATACTGCTCACTATAATGTTCCATTTACACCTAGAGTTTTAAACGACTTTTTTTTTTTTTTTTTTTGCTATATGCCTTTTCCATAGCTACAAAACTGAAATACAGATTCTTGTTATATTCTCATGATTTTTCTGTTATCATGTGATCCTAGCAACCACTATTTGGCCTGAGCTCCAGCTTTTTTCAACCTAAAATTTTTCTTAGCTTTTTCTTGCATAAATCTTTTTCATGTTGGTGGGTCTTGTAATTCAACAGTATTAAGTGATCAGACTGAAGGAAACTGAGTGAATTCGAAAGAGGTGGAGGAGTTGAAGCTAATCTACAACCCAGTCATGCTTTGTACCACAAATGCTTGGCCTTTCCTCTGAGGGATGTGGATGAGCTTCACCATGTGTACCACCACCACTTTGTTTATTGCAATCTTGAAATGATCAAAAGCCATGTTAAGATTCCAGGGCAAAGACCTAGTGTACTATCTCTTCTAACATGCAGCATGAATGATGTTTGCAAAAATTATGTCAGATAACATAGAGAGACCAAACATTTCTTCTAAGGGTGGGTGTTGTTTTTTATATTTACTCTGTGGACTATTTGCTAGAAAGCATACTGGACTGAACCTAAGTAATGCTTTAAAAAACTTCTGGGTCAGCTAGTGAATAATTTTATATAGTCTGGTATGTAGATGATATGTACTGGAGCGACGTCTTGAACATGAACTTACAGATAAGTCGTTTTGATATCTAATAATTATATTTTTGATAATTACTAGTTGTGTCTTTGTGTTTGACTGTATGATTATTTTAATTTTTTAATTTATTTATGCTGTGTACAATACATAAATAGTGTTATTCACTGATGAGAACGAGAACAGTGGCATCCAGGACATTGCTGTTTGGGGAGTTTGACATGGGGGATTTTGTAAAACAGTGTGTGTGTGTGCATGTGCACGCTATGTATTTGTTGCCAAGAGAAAATGGATTGTGGTATGAGTAAGAATGTATTATAGATGTTTTATGAGCCAAATTTTTGAGTCTTGTTGGATGCAGGAAAACAAAGTAATGGAAGTAAATGTTGAAAGTCATGAAACTGAAGGTGTTGTAGCGAATGGATTTGCAGGTTTAAATGACAGTGAAAGAAATGTGAAAGAGAGAGTATGAATGAGATGATTGAAAGTAGTCATAAGATAGTGTATGCAAAGATGAAACCAGCAGATTAAGATAGCAGTGTGATAGGTAATGAGGATGAAAGTGTGACTAACCTGGTAGAGATAGCCAAGAGCAGTGAGAAAGGAATTCAGGATATTAAAACAAAGTTGGTGAAGATGAAGCAATTGCAGAGTGAAATTATGAGAATAACAGGGTATGTATGGAAGTGAGAGAGGAAGGCTGGAATAAAACATAGCAGTGTGAGGTGTCCAATGATTCGAGAGTGGCCATGTGGGGATTCGATTAGTAGAGGTGTGGTTATTGAGAAGTTAAGGTTTGCTTTCCATTCTGTTTAGATTGAGTAGTGATCAAGGCACTAGATATGAGAAAGCAAGCAAAAGGGTTGGTAATGGTGGTAGGCATGAATGATCTGGATGGCAACAATGAGAATGTATGGATGGATGTCAGGAGGTTGCTAAGGAGAATAAAAGGTAAGAAAAGTAAAAGTGGTAGGAAAGATAGTCAGCATATTGCCTAGTTATGATAGTGATGAATTGAGATGGCAAACAAGGATTACGAATGGGATTCCAGGAATTGTGTGAAGAGAAAGGAATTCATTTTGTGAGTGTGTGGGTTTCAGGGATGGATGGAGCTGTATAAAAGAGATAGGCTATATTTAAATGGATTTGATGTGAGTTGAAGAAGACCTGAGGAAGCAAGAGGTGGTAATGGAAGAGCAGAGAAGTAGAGTAGGAGGAATGAATGCAGAGGCAAAGTGGCATGAGTGAAGACAAGGAACACCAACAAGGGAAATGGGGGGGAAATTTGGGGTGGACAGGGAGACATTGCACGAGAAGAGTGGATGATGGATATAGGAGCTTATGTACAGTAGCGAACAAATTAATCCAAACAAGCTGAATTTTTGTCAAATTTTTGGTTTGGTTTTGTTTTTGTTCAGTTTACAATAATTTTGGGTTTGGTTTTAATTCACTATTTTGGTTGAGTACTGTGTGTTTTAACTGTCCATATGATGGTGATGTGCATTATGTAAACAAGTTGACATTCATAGTGTTTTATTCATTTCGTATAGCTATAAAATGGATACATCTCCAAGAAATTAAAAATATGTACTCTTTCTCATCTCTGACTCAGAGGCAAATTGTCAATGAGTGTGGTTTTGTTTTGGGTACTGTTAATGTAATTGAATTGCCCACATTTTTCCACACTTCCTTTTCTCCTGACAGAAAAGGAAAATGTGGGCAAAAAAGGAAAATTACACTTACTCAGGATCATTTACTAGTTAGGAAAAGCGAAATGAATCCAAGATTGTCTGCTGTAGACTTCCAGCTAGTAGGATTAATGTTTCTGACATGACAATCCATCGAAGATTGTTTGTTGAAAGCAGGGAGAACTGCCCACAGACCAAAAAAGAAACAACTGCTGACGAAGACTGTTGCAGAAAAAGAGGCTCCAGTGAGCAAAAGTGTAATGTACAAAGATTGAACTGTTGAGAAGTGGAAGGTCATATTCTCAGATGAGTGCTATTTCTTTGTCCAAGGAGATTGAGTACCCTATGTTTGCAAATCAGTGGCTGAGAAGACCTCTCCCTACTTTCAACAAGCTCCTGAAACACCAAACTAAAAAGATGTTCTGGAGTTGTTTTATTCATGATGGTCCAGAATCACTTGTGGCTGTTAATGGTATGATGAAAAGTGACTAATACATAAAAAATTCGAGAAAACAGTGGTCCCAACAGATCCAGAAAGACAAAGAACTCATCTTCCAACAGGATCTTGCTCCATGCCACACTTCAAACAAAGTGAAAGTGTTCTTCAAAAATTACATCCAGTTTCTTCAGTGGCCAAGTAACTCTCCTGACATTAACCCAATGGAAAATTTGTGGTCCATAGTGAAAAAGAGACTTGAAAAATGAAATTGTGATACAAAGGATAACTTAATACAATCCATTATAAAAGTAATGGATTGTATCATTATGGTTTTAAGATGCAGAAATAAGAAAAATGTGTTTCTATGTTGGTAGAGTACATTCCTGAGCGAATTAAAGACCTTATTAGGAACAGAGGAGCACATATAAATTATTAGGTAAAGTTGAAGTTTAATTTTTGTACTTATTTTCTTGCAAAATTAAAATTTTAAATGTGAGTAGTCGGATTAATTTATTCTTCTCTGTGTGTGTGTGCGCGTACAAGAAGGGAAGAGTGGCCAAGAGAGGGGGGGGGGTATGGACAAGTTATATCTGAGGAATGGGGTTGGTGAGGCTTGCAATAGAACTAGAAATAAGCTAGTATGTATGTTTACAAATAACAGAAGTATTTGAAATAAATTAAATGAAATTGTAGCATTAATAGAGTATATTAACCCCAAAAATTGTTGGAATAAGTGGGACATGGTTGGATGAGGATGACATTCTGACAAGAATAGAGATGGATCGCTACGATATTTTTCATGAGGATAGTAAGACAAGAGGAGTGCTGTTAATGGTAGTAGCAAAGGAGTTTTTATCTCTTCTAAGGTGAAGATGAGAAGTGTAAACAGTGGCAATTGTTTTGAAGCAGTATGCTGTGAAGTAGAAGTGAACAGAATGAAATATCTAGTTGGGTGTTGCTATAGACCTGGTAATGTGAAGGGCAGTGAGAAGAAAATGTATAGGCATATGTATACTCTGTCTAATAAGAAGAGGGTGATTTTAATTATGATAAACAGATTGGAATGAAGAGACAGCATCTGGGGACAACTAGCATGAATTTCATGATTTTTCGAGGGACAACTACTTTAGGCAGCATGTAACAGAGGGTACATGGGGATTAAGGATCTTGGATTTGATTATCACATCAGAGGATGTTATGAATGAGATGTTAAATCTCTACAGTTGGTGAAAGTGACCACAGAGTGTGGGTGGTAGCTATCCATATCTGGACTTCTGTGAGAAAGGGATATATGTGGAACTATTGGGCTAGTGATTATGATAAGCAGCTGACAGCTATATCATGGAATGATATAGCTGTCAGCTGAAGAATTGGAAGAAAAGGAGATCAGGGCTGCTTGGAATTTGTTCAGGTACTGTCTGGCAGAGGCAAAGTTTGAATGCATTCCACAGGTCAAGAGGTCAAATAAGGTGGGTATAAAACAAATGAATGAGAAGGTGAAGCATGCAATTTGAAAAAGCCATTATGGAGATAGCATAAGAGAAGTGGTGGTAATAGTTACAAAGAGCAAGCAAGAGAGGTAACTTGGTAAGAGTAGCAAAAGTGCAGTATGAGCAGCAATTAGCTAATGAGGCCCAAAGAAATCCTAAAGAGTTTTTTTCGACATGTGACTAGGAGACGGAAGAATGATTATGGAAGGATGATACTGGTTGGAGAGAAGTAGAATGATAACCACTGAGGAGGATATAATAGAGAAGTTAAATAAGCAATTCATAAAGGTATTTCATCCTTGTGAAAGTGACATCATGCAGAATTTGAGAACAGTGGGGGAGGGAGAAGACACTGATGGTGAGTGAGCAGGAGTATATGAGGAATTGAGTAAACTTGATGTCAATAAGGTTGTAGGACTTGATGATATATCACTATGTGTCTTTAGGGAATATTCTAGGATGTTAAAAACTGCTTTAACTTATATCTTTAACACGAGTCTTAGATTTGCCCAACTTCTAAAGGAGTGAAAGAGGTCAGAATTGTTCTGCTTCATAAAGGGGGTAATAAGAGGTTACAAGCCAATTTGTTCGTATGGAGTTGTGTAGCGAGGACCAGCATGGATTTGCTAAAGGAAGACTGTAATCTTCTTGTTTTTAACAAGGTGACAGGTGCATTGGATAAGGGGGATACCTACACAGTAGTATGTTTAGATTTTGCAAAGGCCTTTGACAAATTGCCACGTGATGAGCTGGTAATTAAATTGGAACAGATGGGATTGGATGATAAATAGTATGTTGGATTAGCGATTGGTTGGGTGATAGGTATTAGCAAGTTGTGTATAAGGGAGCAATATCCCAGAATAGGAAAGTCACTAGTGGTGTGCCCCCAAGGGTCTGTTTTGGGTTCATTCCTGCTTAATTTGTATGTAAATGATACCGGGAAGGATTTGAATATTGAGATGCAGTTGTTTGCAGATGATACAAAGTTGGGAAGAATTATGAGGAGAGTAGAATGGATGTGTTCTAGCCTTGCAATTGGACTTAGACTTTCTAAATGGGCAAATGAATGAGGCTGCCAGTTAAACATAGCAGAGAGTAAGGTTTTAAAGATTGGAAAGCATAGATGGACAGAGTGTAACATTGGTAGGGATATCTTAGGGGAGGTGAAGAGATGAAGGATCTGGGAGAATTGGTGGAAAAGGACCTTTTTGGGACATTTTGCTAAAATTGTGAGGAAATTGCTGTAAAGCAACGATGCAGAGAACACTGACATGCAGGAGTAAGGATGTTATGATTCCATTGTGTAAGGCTTTGATTCAGATATGGTTTACTGTGCATGGATTTGATCATTAGGTTTTCTAAGGATGAAGAGAGATGTTGGAAAGGGCTCAGAGACGATTGACTAAGGTCGTTTCTAGTCTCTGGAATATTGAGTATCTAGTGTGTAGGACAAGGAAGGTCATGATTGAGATGTATAAGTAAGTAAGGGATTATTACTGGATTAATGTAGATCAGATTTTTCATAGAATGTGTAGAGGTGGAAAGAACAAGAGGCTATCCCTGAAGCTGTATAAGGAAGGTGTGATCAAAGGGGTAAGTAGTAGGTTTTTTGCTTGGAGATTTGTGGATGGTTGGAATGCATTGCATGAAAGTAAATGCATTTAAGTTATGGTGTAATGAGCTTATACAAAGCATATAGTCATTTCATTGGGGAAGTTGCACTAACTAGTTTTATAAATTAAAAAAAAAAATAGTAATGAAATATAAGAGTGGCTGAGCTATTATTATTACTAAAAGGTTAAAGGGAATCCACCATGACACTATAGGACTTTGCTAAGGCATTTGATAGAATGCTACATGAAAAGCTGTTACATCTGAATGGTTTTGGTATTAGGTGTCTGGAGAGAGAGCGTTGTTCACCGAGCATGCTGATATTCAATTTCAGGGAAACTTAAACAATTAAGGTGGAAGCACGTGAGTTTGTGTGAGAATGACCAAGTGAGGAATCTAGTATCTCAAGCAAAAATATTGAATAGGGTAGTCAATTCAGAAAGTAAAGGTGGGTGGGGGAATGAAGGGATGCTGCCATTTCTATATACTAATGCCAGAAATATCAGGAACAAGAGGGAGGAGTTTTTGGCATTGATTAGTGCAACCTCACCAAAAGTTATAGGCATTAGTAAGACTTGGCTAACAGCAGATGATGTAGTTACAGGGATAGAGTGTGAAGGGTTTAGTATTTTCAGGGAAGATAGAGAAGATAGGATGGGGGGGGGAGGAGTACTGCTGCTGATGATAGATGAATTGCAACCAAAAAGAATAGGAGACAGGTGTGAGGGTGGCTGTTCATTTGAAGCAATCTGGTGCGAGATTAAGACCAGTAAGACAAAATATACAGTTGGTTGTTGCTAGGCCAGGGAATTCCACAGATGATCTAGAAGACATGCATTGCCGAATTAGTACAATGAGTGCAGGTTGAGTGATTATAATGGGGGACTTCAACTATGGAGATATAGACTGGAGAGAAGAAAGATCACATGGCAAAAATGAAATAGAATTTATACACCTGCTGAGAGATAATTATTTTATCTCATGAAGCATGATGGAGCAGACTAGGGATGGGAGAGTATTGGACCTGGTCATAGGATCAGAAGAGCTATCCTTAACCAAGTTGACAACAGTGCCTCCAGTTGGTGAAAGTGACCATACAGTTTTGACTTGGGAAATTGTAAAACATGAGGAATATTCTATCAAAATGGGATATTTGTGGAACTACAAGCCAGGTAATTATGACATGCTTAGGAAGAAGCTTAAATCTGTACCATGGCATAAAACACTGCAGGGTGAGGATGTTAATAGTGCATGGAATATAGTTAAGGGTCATCTAGAGGAAGCAGTATTAAATTGTATACTTAGGGTAAGGAGAGTTAATCAGATAGGAGTTAGATGGATGAGTAATTGAGTTATATCATTAAGCATGAGCTGCAGAAGAAGAAGAATGCTGTGGAAGATATATGAAGAGAAAGGTGACCAGTAAACTCATGAATAGGCTCAGGCAAGGAAGGCAAAATCAGATTATAAGAAGAATTTAGCCGAGCATTCCAAAGGAAATCCCAAAGAGTTCTTTCATTATGTGGCAGGTAAGAGGAAGAATGACTATGTAAGATTAACCTTAATGAGTGATGATGGTCACCAGTAGACAGAAGTGGATAAAATAGTTGCGTTACTAAGTGACCACTTTGCAAGCATATCTTCCTAGTGAGGTTACTGCTTTAACCTATGTGGCAGGCACTATGTGGGAACAGAGATGGATGAATTGGAGCTGCTTAGGATATTGCAGAATCTCAATATAAATACAGCTGTGGGATTAGATGGGATATCAGCTAGGGTTTTGCGAGAATGTGCAAGAGAACTGGCAATACCTTTGACTAAGCTGGTTAATTTAAGTCTCAGCTCTGGTAGAATTCCAAGGGAGTGGAAAGAGGGCAAAATAATTCCTTTGCATAAGGGAGGTTCTAAGACTGTAGTAGCAAATTATAGACCAATAAGTATCTCAGGCATGGTGGTAAAAGTACTGGAAAAATTGGTCAAAAAGAGAATTCACAAGATTGGGTGAATAAAAATATGATGCTGTATGAGGGACAGCCTGGCTTGGTGAAGAGTCGGTCATGCCTTAATAATTTACTAACTTTTTATAATAGAGAAATAGCTGAGTTTGATAAAGGAAATGGCTACATGATGATTCTGCAGAATTTTTCAAAGGCATGTGACAGAATATCACATGGAACACTTATGCAAATTAGAGCAAATGGGGATAGATATATGACACTGGTTAAGTGGATAAGAGGGTGGCTGCTGGACAAATATCAAAAAGGGGTGTATGGAGGGGCAGAATCAAGGCAAAAACAGGTGACTAGTGGTGTGCCACAAGGTTCAGTGCTGGGACCATTGCTGTTTAATTTGTACATAAATGATATAGGAAATAACCTGAAAGGAAATATTCAGTTGTTTGCTTATGATGCAAAGATGGGGAGGAAAATCAGGGATTCTACTAATATTCAGCCCTTACAGAATGATTTGAATAAGCTGGAACTGTGGATAAATGATAATGGCTGTCAGTTTAGTGTTGATAAGTATGAAGTTAATCACTTTGGCATGATAAGATTTTCAGTGATATGCATTTTTGGGATTATGCTTTGAAAAAAACTGAATTTCGAGATCTTGGAATTATGGTGGATAAAGTTCAAAGGTTGTATAACAAAAATTACAAATACAACTCAGGATAATTGTGATGCTAAAATGAACATTGACATGTGAGAATTAGGAAGTATTTTTGCCTCTTTACAAGGTGTTGATATGACCACATGGATTATTATGTGCAGATTTGGTCATCTGGTTTCAGAGCGAAAAAAAGAAGCTGTGGAAAGAAGAGTTACAAAGGTGATATCGGGATTATGGAATTTAGATTATGAAGACAGATTGAGAGTATATGGACTGATGTTGAAACTTCTGAAAGGGTGTTATAAGATATTGATTGATGAAATTTTTTGTTATATGGAGAGAGAGGAAAAGGGATTACTCATAGAAGTTTGTGTGATTAAGAAAGGTGTGAAGACTTGATTTTTCTCTAACAGAACAGTGAATGAATGGAGCAGTTTACTTGTTGAAGTGGCGAGTGCATCTAGTGCGAATGTGTTTAAGACAGAGTATGACAGTTGTTGTGATATATATATATATATATATATCTTCCCTCAATGAATTATTGAGTCATGTTATCAGAAACTCCCTGGAGGACTGATAATATAACACTAAAGTAATACATTTATGGTAATTGTTTTGATAATAATTTTAACAAGTCTTTTGTTTTGATAATAATTTTAACAAGTCTTTTGTTTTATATAATAATTTAACATTTTATATTTATAGGTAGAAGCAGCTCTTACTACTGAGCCTGAGAATGGAGAACTGCTCAAATTAAAGAAAGATCTTGAAGTATGTCATATTTTTATTTATGTTATTAACTTATTGAACAAGGTTTTAATAATTACAATTCATTATGAATGCTAAAGAAAATGGGGATAGTGGTGGTCCAGTTTTAATGAAATTTGGTTCATGAGCATAGTATGTCTCATAGGCTTATAAAGTGATGAATATTTCTGAATTCCTTACTCATAGCTATCAAGAGGATAAAGCATCATCTCTTAATTCAATTATTTTTATATAATAGGCTATCGAGACCTTCCTTTGAATGTGTGCATAAACTTGGACATTATCATTTATCTTGGGACTTAATGGTTAACAAAAAAATAGTTATATTGATATTGAATTCTCTTTCAACTTTTGCCTTTGTCACAAGGGCATTATTAACAACTGTTTCATTCAACATTCCTGAAAAAGGTAAATACATGAATTTTTGTCATTGTGCTTAAGGTCTTAGTGTTATGAAGTCAAAGCTGTAACTAAAATTGGAGGGGGGGGGTTGAGTTGTAAAAGTTAACATGATTATTAAGTGACTAGCAGGAGAATGTTTGGAAACTTGAGAGATAGAAATGACAGTGAATATTGAACTAAGTTAGCTGAGTGGTTAGCATATATGCTTTCCAATGAACAGGCTGCAAGTTCGAATCCTGATATGAACTTCATGCCTGGTGTGAGACCAGTGCTTATTGGAGTTGTGAAGTGGCTTGAGAAAGTTCCATGTTTGGTCTCTAGAGCAGGGTTTCCATACTATGGAAAAATAAATGAAAAAATACAATTAAAAAAAATTAATAAAAATGGGGAAAAAATCCTTAGGTCATGGTGACCTAAGGATTTTTTTTGTGGGTCGGAACCACAAAAAAAATACTGTTAGCAAGTCACTGATTTCTTTTACAAGAATGATTAGAGCAGAAATTTGACCTGCTATAACTATCTAAGCTAAATGTTTATTGGCTTGCCATTTAACAAAATGTCAAGTGGCAAATTTGAAGTATTAAATCTAGTTAATGAGAATCAGAGCACTTTGAAATAGTGAGTAATCTCCAAAAGCATCTTTTTTGCAGACACAGGTTGTGCATCATCAGTTGCATCAAAAATTTCAATCAAATCAATATGATTATTTGTTACATTATATTCCTATGAGAATTTTATTCCAGTGAGTAAAAATGAAGATTTCGTATCTTGTTCAAATTATGTATTGTTACAATAAAAGTTTTTATTGTAAAAATACATAATGTGAACAAGATATAACTTTTCATTTTGTCTCACTGGACTAAACATTTTCTGTTTTGATTCTGAATTCAAATTTTGTCAATTACATTACATTTCTTTGATGATATTTCATTTTTACAAATAACTACAAACTGAACATAGCTTGCATTGCGAATATAATTGCAATTTTTTTGCTTTTAAAATTGTTGTAATTGTTAAAATAATTGCTTCAACTGGTTATGTTTATAATGTCAGTTTGCCATTTTCAGATTTCTTAATCATGTCCACATTCTATTATTTTTTCGTTGAAATCAATTGATTTTTTTAATATTTTTTGCTACTTTTAACACTTTCACATTCACTGCATCTCCTTTTGTTTTTCATATTTCAAAGGTAATAAAAAAACAATGGTATATTTACATATACCATTCTGTTTATTATTATTATTATTATTATTACCCTTGAAATCCTCTCACACTATTTACTTGTGTGTGCTTATTTCAAGTGTTCAACAGCTGGAGAATATTCAATATTGCATAGAAAAGGAAAGGGATTACTAGTCTAAGCATTTTCTGTTGTGCATTAAAAACATTCTATTCTCAACAGACTATACTGCAGAAGCAAGAAAAACAAGTAGCTAAATACAGTACAGAGACAAACAGTCTACATACTATATTTAGCAACAATTAATATAATTAAAAGCAACTGGAATGATACTTTATTATGAAAAACACTCCCCTCCCACAGACACTATGCTGCGTGTATGCAAGCAAAACAGATTTATTGTAGCATGAAACATAGTATCTAACTAAATACGTTTGTCCTAACGTTGTCTTGCAAATTTTCAGTTCCAGAAAATGTGTAACAACTGTTTATAATGCATTCATTGGGTCCAGAAAGCCATACAGTTTATGTAAAGCAAGTTTTCTAAAGTAAATAAAGATTATTATTATTACTACTGTTAAACTTGGGTTCCAATTTTATTTTAATACTTGTATTCATATATATATCTTTATATTTATCCTCTGTTCTGACTTACCCCCCCTTAAGTCATTTCTTAAGCTAACATCAGTGAGTCATGTCTTAACTATCAATCTAGGCCGATGAGCAATTTTACAAGATGTGCACGTGGGCTATGAAGACAAAGGAAATGTTGTTAATTGGTGCCATTTCCTTTGTTTCAATACTGGTACTGGTTCTTTGTTAATTTTAGGGAAAATTTATATTTATACTGCGCCACCCTAAAATGTATTTCATGAATATTTATTCATGGAACCAAAATCTAGATCAGCACACTGTCTCGTAATTCTTAAACAATTAGCAGAGTATTCTCAATTAATCTCACTGTTAGGATTTATCTCGCAGTCATAGCCCCCTATTTTATGTTTGTTAATCTTACCTCCCGCCTTGGTTCGAACTTTTATGAACGGTTCAGTAAAATGAAAATCAGGCAAGTCTTCATATTCATTTCAAAAGAATTTAACATTTAATTCACTGAATAGACAATACATGTTATAAGAAATTTTTACTGACATGAAATTAATCTTGATAATATTGGGAAGTGAGTAGTTTCACTTATGATTGCTAAATCTCCTTTAACATATTAGATCATAATTTCCTACCATTAATTCTAACAAGGATCTAACTCTCATTTATATATGACATCATTAAAGGCTATTCTTTCTATACTTCAGATACATTAACAAATATCTTCACACTATTATTCCAATTAAAGTAAAGAGTTCCTAAGTTTCATCAGCATAATTCCTAAAGTTCTTTCAATGAGGGCTCAGTCCTGAGTTGAGGATTTTACCTATATCTAATTATTGTCCCCTACACAATTTTACATAACAATTAAGAGTCTACATTACTAGTAGTTGGGGATGCACTAGGCCTTCATGTGTATCCCTACAGCACCTTTAATTTCCAGATTACTTTCCAGATTTACCACGGCTTTTCTACATATCAGTTGAATTCGGACGACACATCGCTGACGGGGGGGAAGCAATTCTGGCTCCCTTCTTGCTCATTAATTGGCTGGGGCATGGGTCTTTGATCTCTGGCATGATCTAGAACTTTACCATGTCAGGTCATTCCATAGCCTAGAACTGCCCATGGATACTGCTGCTTGCTGCGATGACCTCACGATGAACTTCTCCGCCGATGACCACTCCAGTACAGGGAACGAGAAAAAAGCCACGAGCTGGCACCTCAGCGCCTTTTAAAACGCGTGCCCTATGTGTCTTGCCTACGTCATCCTGATTTTTCCCTTTCCTCACGACGCGTCACTCCTTTCAGCACCTAGCACCAATCTCTCTCCTAGTGTGCTCTTCGGAGGACATCAGCGTGCACGTTCTATTAGGTGCACGTGTATGACTTCGGGCCATTGCTGTATAATTGGATTGTCCTTTGCTTCAACATTGTAATAGCACTTACATAGATTACACATAGTTTAAACTTCACAAAACACTTAATTATTTTCAATATGATGCATTAGGTAAAACTTTCTTAAATATTAACGTAAATGATAAATTACAATTGGTTATTTTTCTCTTGATATATTAATACTGGCTCTGGAATTGATAAACCGTGTTAAATCTGAATGAAGGTAAAGGTTTTGACTTTTCCTTTCATTCAGAGTATAACACTACTACTGACACCTTCAGGGAGTCTAAAGACTCATCGAGGGGGGTTCGACAGCTGTTCAGGAGGTTCAAGATAGATGCATTTGCGTGCGCGTTTCATATTTTCGATATCATTAAGACATTTTACAAATAAAATTCTACTGAAAAAGTTGCAACTAACATGCCATATAAGCTTTGGGAAAATGTGACTGCCTAATGCAAAATCAGCATGCATATGGTAAAGTTATTTCCCAGCAGCAGTTTCTGCACTTGCCGACGGTGTCCAGTGCAAATGTGTTAATGAACTTTTTTTAGTTTGCAAAAATGTGAGTACTATATAAACTTTGGGTGGTTTTAGAATGAAATTTAGTCTTTAGGTAAGATATAAGGTAGTAGATTAACATTTTGCAGATGTGGATTAGCTCAGGTGAAATTTGATCACAGCAGTTAGTTTTGGCACTGTTAGCATGTTATTAAGTTAGCTAAAAGTCAAATCTATTTGCTTTGATCAAACCTCCCATATAGGAAAACTCGGCCTATATTTTTGATGTATTTGGGTAACTTCTACCTTAAAGCCAGAACAGCTAGCATTACCTCTTGCAGATCATGTATAGGATGCAATGGGAAGAGGAACCTCTATTGTACAGAAGTAATACAAATTTAAGATCCTCAAGAACACACCAAATCTCTATATAATACAAATGTCTCAGGCTTCCCAAAATTTGACACTAATCCTAAAATCCTCCTGCTCATCCTTCCTCTCTTCTGTTACAACCCTGCAACTTTGACCCTCTACTCATTAGTGAGGATTCTGTGTTGGCTCATACTGTATATTGTGAGTTGTATATTGTCTGATTGCTAACTGTGCTCCTTGACAATGCCTTTGTGACAAAAACACTAATAACAACTCACCTTTAGTTGAAAAGCCTTAAAGGTTCTTTTACATCTGACCAGGATTCAAATCCAGATCTTTTCACCCAGAGGACGTTGTTGATATATAACTACAGAGGCTTTTGCAATTAACATTATATATGTGTACATAACATTATGTATCTGCGATCACATTATTATGTCTGTTTATGAAAAAAAAAAAGATGATCCATTTATTAATGATTTCTTTTAGTGAAATTTAGAGTTAGTAGTGATATCCAACAGTTGAAAAGGTCTAGGTTAATTTCCGATCATACAAGTAAAATATTTAAAAGTATATTTTCAAATAAAAATAAGTTAATCTCATTCTGCCACCCAGAATCTTAGGAGTTTCATTCTACATAACATACACATCAGAAAAACACACATAATTTATAGCTTTGCTTTGGTATAACCAATCAATCCAGTTATTCTCTCATTACTATTCCAATTTAAAATTTCTCTTTAAGCTTTTCACAGAATGTTTTCCAAGAATGTAATATGATAAAACTATTTGATTAACACAATGAATTTACCAGTATACATATTTCAGTGACTGAAATGTGTTGCTTCTATGTGGTACAGCTGTATATCTCCATATTATCATGCTTGAAGCATGGAAATAGATTATAATTTTCCCCACTTGTGCTAATGAAATATTTGGGCAGTTAGGGATTTACATTAATTAATCTTTATTTTAAGTATACACAAGTAATGATCCTAAAATCAGTAGCAGCAAGTAATTTACATATCAGTCCTGTGAAAAAGTACTTTAATTGTTAATGTTTGGAAGATAGGTTTATATCCTTCCTTCCTTCCTTCCTTAGTTGCTCCTCTAAGAGACAAAACTTCTACCCAGTGGTGTAGAAGTTTTGTTGGGAGTTCACCAGACTTGTCTCTTATTTCATTCTCTTAGCCTGTTTATTTTGCTTGTAAATTCTCCTTCATGTTGTCTTGATATTTTATTAGGGGTTGTACCATGGGGTTGGGTTTCTTTGCATCTCTCTCTCTCCTTAACTTTTACATGGTAGTTTGTCCATATCCATCTTACATCCCAAACAGCCTGAGTTGAGCTTCCTCAATTCTTTCTTGCAAGGATTTTACCTTTAGGATTCTTTCAATAGCTCCAGTTCTGTTTTGTCTCCTTGTCTTTTGGGTAAGGACAAGTTGATGCATTTCTGTGTCTGAATTAATATTCAGACACAGAAATTATCTGTATTAATAAGGACAGTAAATGTCATTGCCCATGTTTCACTGCATCAGGGTAGAAATATAACTCTTTCTTGCTTACTCATAAATCCTGTTTAATGTGTAGTATAATTAATGCATGGTACCTAGTTGCCATTATTTTTCCATTCAAGTATCCTTTTGGAATAGTAGTTATCACTGTCTCAAGTATTTGAAACTTTGCACCTGTTCCAGACTTTTTTTGCTTCAGACTTAAGTTTGTTGCTTTTTCTCCTTGATATCATAATGGATTTTGTTTACTAATATTTTTAATATTCTCTCTTTTTTTGCCATCACTTTCTGTGTTACAATCTAATGCCCCTTTTTAAATTTTTCGATACAGTCTAATGTCCTGGGCATTAGATTGTGTTAAAGATTTTTCTCTAATTTTGCAATTAAAACAGCATTTGCAGAAACCACTTTGTATATAAAATATACAAATATTTTTGTATATTTTGATTGATTTTCCTACTATAAATTTTCTTCTTTTAGCTTATAATCCTTAACACTGTCATCAATTAATGTGATGAAGAGGTGTGGTGATAACAGGTCCTCTTCCTGTCAAACATCCTTTTCTAAAAATACCTATATCGTTAAAATTCAGCCATCCATAGTGAAATTCTGTTTGTTACTGGATGGGATCACTGCTAATGAAATCTGATTGCATTTAATTTTAGAGTAATCCCAATTATGAGAGGTCAAAAAAATCAGCTTGTGCTCTTAGGAAATACAGAGGAAAATGTATTATTACTAAATAGTTTAGGGAAATAACAACGTAGACTAGGATATACATTAAAATAACTTTTTAATACAAATCCAATATTTCGGCAACGTCACGTTGCCATTTAGTAATAATGCATAACCAACGTCTAAGCCTTTCCACTAGAAGAGGAAAATGTAAGAAGCAAAGCACTGTGTAAAACTAGTAAACAAAAGTCATGGGACGACTTCAGTAAGAACGTAGAAAATAAATATCATAATGGTGGCAAAATATTCTGGAGGCTATTGAAAAAACTTAGAAATGGCGGAAAGAGTACTGTAAAAGGAATCAGAAATGATAAAGGTGACGTGAAAAATTAAGATAAATATATTCTAGATGTCTCGAGTAATTACTTTGAAAGATTTGAAAAATTGGAGTGTCAGCAGTATGGTGGTAGAAAACACCAACAGGAATGCAGTAAAATACATATCCATCCATACTTGAAGTAGAAAAGCAATCATAAACTTGAAATGTGGAAGGGCAACTGCAGTAGATGATATTAGACCAGAAATGCTCAAATATGGAGATCTAAAAGTTTGAAAGTGGTGACTGCACTGCATAATTCAGAAAGCCTGGTCAGAGGGTCAAATTCTGGATGATTGGAGTAGAGCTCTCGTAATACCCACCTATAAAAAGGGAAATAAAACTGTGTGAGAATTACAGAGGTATTTCCCTACTTAGTGTTCCTGGTAAGATTTAATCACAGTACACTTGAGAAATGGGTAAGAAAAATTGTGGAAGGGAAGTTTGAAGAACAAGCTGAATTCAGGCCAAATAGAAGTTGTCAGGATAAGATTTTTACTTTAAGACAGATAGTAGAGAAATCTTGGGAATATAACAAGTATCTGTATTTAAATTTTGTAGGTGTGGAAAAGGCATATGGCAAGGTGCCAAGAGAAAAGCTGTTCGAAAGACTACAGTTATATGGTGTAAATGGGACATTATATTAAGTAATACAGTCTATTTGAGCTGTAAGTCAGTGGTTAAAATTGAAGGAGGTACAGGAAGATGGCTTGATGTTAAATCAGGGGTGCAACACCTTACCTTATCTATCCTTTTCTCTCCCTGCAGAGCATAGGGCCTCAGGTGTGCAACAAGAATGCACATTTTTTCCACTGTTATTCATTATCTATATGGATCATATTATGAAGGAAAGTGGTATTGAACTTTATCAAAATTGGTGATTTTAATCTCAAATCTCTACTTTATGCAGATGTTAGTTCTGAATAAATCCAGTACAAGTCTTAAAGACTCCCTGACTAAAGTGAGTGACTTAAGTAATAAATTTTTGATATGAAAATCAGCAATAGGCAGAGACATTGAAAACATCAGCTGATTCTTAATGGAGAACCTATGGAAGTAAAACATTTCAGCTATTTAGGCACAATTTTTAATAAAGATGTAACATTAAATATGGAAATAGACCACAGAATTAGTAAAGCTGGTATGGTAGAAAGCCAACTGAATAAATTTATATGGAATCAAAAAGCAGTTAGTCAACACTAAACTGTGTATATATATATATATATATATATATATATATATATATATATATATATATATATATATTTGAACACTGTCTTATATAAGACAGCGTTCAAACCAGTTTTAACTTATCGATCTGAGAGCTTGGTTAGAATAACTCTATCAAAGTCTGGAGACCACAGATATGAGAGTTCTGAGAAAAATTGGTGAACAGATGGCATTAATGGTAGTATTATATTAAAACTAATATTAGGAATTTTAGTAATATTAGGAAAAATAATATTTGCCATTGTTGGTATTCAGGAATGTGTTAATGGGAGAGGAGAGATTAGCAAAACAAGTATTCTTTGCCAGGTTGATAGGGAAAAGCGATGTAGGTGGATTGATATAGTAAAAAGTGCCTTAGAAGACAGAAATATAAGATTTGATAATGAAGTCTTGACAGAATAACAAAATAATTTGGAGGAAAATTGTTAGTCAGAAGTTAGTAATAGTGTAACTTTTTTATATAATACTATCGTAAATTCTTGTATAACCCCTGAGGATACTTATCAGAAATTTGATAATGATGATGTATTTAACCGTGAAAGAGGCTGCAGGCTAAACCTACTCTTATTACAGTTGTTTAAAACAGAGATAAAGTTCATAGTTATGTGAAAAAAAGTGCTACATCAATGAATATTACAGTTATCTGTAAATGTGATAATCTTATTAACGAAATGGAAAAACTTTGTCATTTACACACATATGACTGCTTAAAATGTTATTAAATCTACAAGCGGGGGTTGGGGGGGGGGAAGCAGCACTTTGCTTTTTTGTGATGGTCTGGAACCTAATGTGTCATATAACTGAGGTATACCTGTATTGCATCTCTAAAATACTAATAATTTTTGGTGTTTTAGAGATATTTTTAGCAGACTAATAGCTTTTAGCGTGTTTTAGATAATGAAAGTATAGATAATAAAATATCAAAACTCTAACACAGTTGAATGTGGGACGGATTGTTTTAAGTGTTGAAATTGTAATTAGGAGTAAAGTATTTAATCCAATATTTATTGGTCCATAAGACAGTAGTGCCCATTCCCCCCCCCCCCCTTTTTTTTTTTTCCATTCGTGTGTTATAATTGTGGTAAAAAGTCTACTTTCATGATTTGAGGAGCGTTTTATCTCATTTCTTTTAATATGATAGCATTATAGAATGAGTCAAGCAAATCCAGTTATGAGTTAAACTTAAAAATTCCTTGCATTTTTCAAACCTGAGGGCCTTTCAGAATCTGACTCATTATTGAAATCAATTTCAGAGATGCCTGGTTTTTAGTACAAGCCAAACATTTAAATGTTTAGTTGTTAAATATGATATTAAGCTTTGTTCCTAAAATGTTAATGCTATTTTATATATTCTAATTACATAGATAGGAGTTGAACCAGTGGTTAATTCCATAATGGCTGATTTTTGTAAGGTGTCTGACATTTCCTGTAATCATTGTTATCAAGGATAGCAGGTTGACTGTTACATTCAAACTGCTATAACAAGTTGATTATTAATCTGCTATTTTCATTCATTGGAGATATTCAGCAGGACACAGCTTGCCAGATTTGAAGCAATCAGACCAGTTAATAAAAAAAAATCATAGTATTCTAAAAATACAGTAAAAAATGTCTCTCAAAACATTTTTTTTTTCTTCCCTTGGATATATATACACACCTCTATAAGTTGCATCATTCATATGATTTATTTCAATCAAACTAAAATAAAAATGGGAGATGTTCTCTGCAGATACCACTACAAGTATCATTTTCCAACCAAATTTGGAATATATTGCCTCTTGTTGATGCTCCTTGAGAATTCAGCCCAGCTGGTAAAATCTAGTTTGCCAGCTGGGCTGGATTCTACATTTTGGTTGCTGGAGGGGGGTAATTTGTTTACATGGCTACACTGTTCAATCATTTCTGATTAAATTTGGAGTATAATTATGGCTGAACTTCCCAAGAAATTCTGGCCATTTGGATAAAAATGGGAGATTTTTTGGGGGAAGGGGGAGGATTTCTTTCACACTCTATAAATAGCAGTTCAATAGATTTCGAATTTGGAATAGTTTCCAACATTGCTTATGATTCTTTGAAAAATTCAGTCCCAAGAAATTCTGGCCATTTGGATAAAAAATGGGAGATTTTTTTGGGGAAGGTGTGGATTACTTTCACACTCTATAAATAGCAGTTCAATAGATTTCGAATTTGGAATAGTTTCCAACATTGCTTATGGTTCTTTGAAAAATTCAGTCCCAACAGATGAAAAGGTGGGAAATCACTTCCTCCATATCATAACATTCAACAGAGTTTTCTTATGATGCTTCAATTTTCCTGAAAATTTAAATATCCCATTGGGGCTCTAAAATGGAGGGTGATTTCTCTTCAGGTTACATTGTTCAAGTTTTGACTAAATTTGGAATATAGTTGTTTCTAATTTTGCTTAAGGTTCTTTGAAATACTTATCCTAATCAGACTAAAATTAAGTCACATTATTTATGTTTAATCAATTTGGAATACTGTTGAAGTCCCTTAAAGCGTGTCATGACTTCAGCCAAATCAGACTGTTGTACAGGAGACTTAATGTCTCTTGTACAATTTTAGTTCAACCAGACCAAAATGGAAGTTGGGGTTTTAAAGGATTGAGAATTAAATGCATCTGATACTACTACAAATTACATTATTGAACCAATTTCAAGTGTTTAATTATCAGCTGTTTTATCATCATCTTAAAAAAAAAAAAAAGTAATATCTCATAAATAAAAAAAATCTCATATTCAAAAACAGTGTGAAGTATTGAGAAAGCAAGAGGTTGTCTGCAGCAATTTAGAAGTGATAACTTGACTGACATTATTGTTTTAATTGTTGATAATGTAGATTTTCCTGAAATTAAATTTAAGCAACAAGTAAGGATGGGATCTTATACAATCAGAAGAGATATGTTTCATAATCTCATTCTTCTATTTATGTGTGTGTGTGTGATTATTTTTATGAATTCCACTCAGTAGATTATAAATCCATCATCCATTAGTACCACAACACGCTTAGCATTTGATAATCAGAAATCTTGCTCCATACTAAATATTAAACCTTTTTCAAGTTACTGAAGGCCTCATTAAACAGCATGACCGAGCAGTAAATTTCTGCTGTCACCTAAAGATCTTCACAAGCATATATGCCTGCAGCAGGATTCAAATCTAAAGCCTCTTGGTTGAAAAGGATATACTGTTCACTCATATAACAAAGCATAGTATAATAGTATTATTCATTATCACAACATCTGAAACTAGAACCACGTTTTTTGGCATGGTATATGCAATACAGTATTATTTTGATTGAGTTAAATTTTTAGTTTTACTTATTTCTCAAGAAATAATGTTTTGTCTTTGACAGCATACATCATTTAAGGAGCTCTGGTTGTGCTTTTATAAATTTTGATGAGTCTTCCTGTTTTGCAGATTTCCCTATATTGCAAATTTTCATTTCTAGGAAGGTCTTTAAATTTATATTTTCTTAGATATCTTATTGCTTTTTGTTCTGAAACTAACTAAACAAAAAATATTTTAATCTTTAATCCTTCAGTAAAAATTACTGAAGTTTTGCTATCATTTATACTTTCATCCCAAATTTCACTTTGATGAAACTAATAAGGGGAGGGTAGAACCTTATTAATTTTATTTCTCCTGTAAATGTTTCATAGAAGTTTGCAGTAGAAACAGAGCATATCATAGTTGGGTGAATACACATTTCCCATCTTTCCTGTTTCTATTGAAGTTCCTATTTGCAAGCAGATTATCAGTATGATGAAATTTGATTTGAGAAATGCCAAAAGTGAAAAACTTCTTTTCCAAATGTTGAGTTTTTATAGTCATTTGCTAAAACCCATTGGTTGTAATTTCTGAATATTTCTACTTTTTCATTATATGGTTCTCCTTGAAAATTGTCAAAAATAATGTCTAAGATTATACATATGGAATTATCTCTAAAGCCTTGTTGTAGACAGGGATAAGAGTGGCAGTGTGCTAAAATCTGTGAATTCTTCTTTTGATAGGTTGCTTTTTGGTGGTTTGGCTTGGGTAAGAACACAATATCAGACTGGTTACATCCAGTCTGATAATATGGTGGGGAAGACTGCAGATACCTTGTTCTACCTGTATTATTATTTCTTCTGTAGGGATCTTTTTAGGTGCTATAGCGAAGTTGTAGCCATATGCGAGCATGCTGATGGCTTCGGGATAAGGAATGATAGATTTATTACCATATTGAGAGGTAGTTGAGGTTTGGAAGCTGAGTTCTTTTGTAAACTTTCAAATTTTTTAATGTGCCAACATCGTATTCTTTGAAATTCTTTTTCTGCTGAATTATATGGAAACATATGGAATTATCTCTCTTTGCATGGTTGGAAACAACCATGCAAAGAGAGATAATTTCACTTGTTCTATGACATATATATTGGTATACATACTGGACAATAAACTAAAATTCAGTTTAAATTATTTGATTTGTGCTTTTTTTATTGCTAAAGAAGTAATTATGATAAGAGTTAATTTCATTATTTTCTGTCTTAATGATTTTTTTACTGTTTTTCTTTTTCATTTATCAGGCAAGTCATTTATAAACAATTTGCTCTTCGTCGTAAAATTCTGCCGCACAGCAAATGAATATGTAAGGATCGCACAAACCTTGAAATTTGTTACTCCTTAATTTTGATCAAAAAATATAGATTTTAATGTGGACTTTAAATATTACTTGTACATAATTAAGATCTTCAAGATTGAAGATAATATCCATTATAGGTAGTATAATTTATAACTCATCCTTCATAAAAATTATTTCATATAGAATCTTTATATGTTGATGATAGTTCATGGTTTTGAAAGGAGATCAGTTGTTTGCATTGTTGCTAAATTCAGAAAATGATGAGAACAATGGCAGAGAGCTCTGATGTGCTTCTGTGAAAAGAGGATTTGAATTGGTTAGAGAAGAGGCAGATGTCTCTGGACTGAAATAAAATACAAGGACAGATTGAAGAAATTTGCTTGGTAGATAGAAGGGAAAAGATATGATTGCAACTTAATTGATGAGAGGAGCCTACAGATATAGAGGAGTAATTGCATAGACCAATAGATAATGATAGAAACAAAGTTCATCTCCTGAAGCTGTAGGTTAAGCTATAAGCTGAGTTATGTGAAGGAGTGAAGAGTTTTTTTTTTTTTTTTTTGCATGGTGAGTGGTGAATGAGCACACTGCATTGCTCTAGTGGGTAGTGAGTACACCAGTGCTAAATGTGTTTAAGACAAGGTACAATGCGTGTTGTAGTTTCTAAAGAATTTTTTTTTTTCTGCATGAGCCTTATTAGTTGATAGAGGCCTGGAGGTAATAATGTAGAACAGGACTGTCCAAAACACTGCCTGCAGACCGGATGTAGCCTGCCTGTGGGTTTTAATTTTTACGAGCGAAAAAATAAAATAACAATTTGAATCAAACGATGCGTATTAGATATTTTAATTCTATCACTAATCGATTATCTCGATGTTGGTAATTTTATTTGGTGTTTTTACATCACTATATACCCACGTGTTTTTCAGATATCAGATGTGTCAAAGAAGCGTTCTTACACTGTTTTGTTCCAATGCACATGCTCTGGGCACTCACAGGGAATGTGAGTGCTTGATTAGTGTGCAGCTAGTGTTGTTAATTTGTTCAGCTATCGAGGTTGTGTCACTGCTGCGCACCAAATTACTAGATACTCATTGTGATTTATTTCTGTGTATAAATTTTATTACAACTTATCGTCCAACAACCAAAGATGTGCTCAATGCTTAGGAGCACACATCTTTACGAAAGTACTTTTTCAACGATGAAATTTATTAAATCAAAGTACAGATGTTCATTGATAGATAATTCTCTTGCAAATTTACTGCTATTGGCAACTACAAGCATCAAAATTGATATAGGTACTTTAGTAAATGAAGCCAAACTACCGCAGAGCTCTTGCTAAAATGAAATAAACAGTTATTTCTTGTTTACTGTTTCAATAAAAACTTTTGTAAGCATCATGACTTTTCTTCCTTATGAAATTTTTGAAGTGCTTGCTAAACCTAACGGTAGGACTCTCCAAGTAATTTAATATATATGTTCTGTATTTATTATTCTGGATAATAAATATTGGATAATCTTTTTATTTTTTTATTTTTTAATGCAGCCCTCAGATTACCTAAGGTTGGACAGCCCTGATGTTGAAGACCAAACTCTTTAGAAACTACAAAACACATACCTTGTCTTGAACCCATTTGCACTGCTGCACTCACTACCTACCAGAGGCAATGCAGTGCACTCAATGCTATAGTAGGTAGAGCAGTAACACACACACAAGGTCATAATGTACGTTTCCTATTACTTGCTATGCCAGTAAGTGAATTGGATTAATAGAATTACCAAAACCTCATTAACATACCAAACTCAACAAGGATTAGGCATATGTCAAAGGGGGGAAAAGTATCTGAATTCATTGCAGTTTTTACCCTTGTCTTGTATTCATGTGGTTGCTTGCATTTTTTAAAGAATGTGGAGTTTAGGAAGGATTTTTGCTCTAGTAAAAATTGTTCATATTCTTTGTGGTTGAAATTGTCTTTGATTTGAAATCTGGGTGCGGCCCTCAGATAATCTTTCTTTTTTTTTTTTTTTTAATGCAGCCCTCAGATTACCTAAGGTTGGACAGCCCTGATGAAGAACACCGAACTCTTTAGAAACTACAAAACACATACATACCTTGTCTTGAACACATTTATTACTGCTGCACTGACTACCCACTGAAATTCTACCCACTGCACTGAAATTCTAAAGCAATGCAGTGCACTCAATGCTATAGTGGGTAGAGCAGTGACACACACAAGGTCATAATGTACATTTCCTATCACTGTTGCTATGCCAGTAAGTGAATTGGATTAATAGAATTACCAAAACCTCATTAACATACCAAACTCAACAAGGATTAGGCATATGTCAAAGGTGGGGTAGTATCTGAATTCATTTCAGTTTTTACCCTTCTCTTGTATTGATATGGTTGTTTGCATTTTTTAAAGAATGTGGAGTTTAGGAAGAATTTTTGTTCTAGTAAAAATTTGTTCATATTCTTTGTAGTTGAAATTGTCTTTGATTTGAAAAGTATAGAAGTATCTTTTTTTTCTACATTGTAGAATGCTAATAATAATACTTGAGATATTGCTACTGGTTACTTACTTGATTGTCAAGGAGTAACATTGCATATTATCCAGGTACTACTAGCCACAGTATTGATTTTGAGTTTCATTGATGATGGATTTGAAATATCTAGCAGCATCTGATAATTAAATTTGCATATAATATAATTTTGTTTAGTTTGTCTGTCCCATAACTTCTGATATTCTTTATTCATCTAATGTGATGATGTACACTTATAAGAATAAAAACTGACTGAAATTCAAAATAAACTAGGCTGTGATGAAACATCATAGTACCTGTATTTTTTTTGCAGTACAAAATTTTGCTTTATTTGCAAAGTTGCTTTGTAATCACTGCTATTTTAATCAGCAATCATTAGTATAAATGTAGCATGACTATATTATCCACTTATGAGTTGGTCATTTTTATGCATGTTAAAATTGGTGGGAAGGGAAAGAATACTAAAGGTTAGCAGAATGCTTGGAATAGTTATGGGAAATTCTAAAGCATGCAACTTTGAAGGAAAAGATGGGCAGAAGAAAATTGAAAAAGAAATTGGGGAAGATAATTGAAACATAAGTTAATGAAACTTTCTACTTCCTTTTATGTGTTTAATTTTGATCTACCCATTTCTTTCCTTGTTATGTGGTATACCCAATTTCGAATTTCCATTTGTTGTTCTAGCATATCTTACTCTAGTCTCACTGTGTTGCTTCACAGATGACATACATACACGTGAATATTTTTTACTACATGTGAAGTTTTTCCTGCTATGTTCGGAACAAGAGGACACTTCTAAGTAGTGTGCTGATTGGACTGTTTATCAAGCTTACTCATCTGAGGATGGTTCTTCACCCAATTTCAAGTATGTGGATCTGCAATAATATACATACGTAAGTAACGTTCACCTGATAAATTAACATTTATTCCTTCCACAGTCCTTACTTCGAAATGCCTTCCTATTTAACTTATCAGAATTTTAACATGATGCTGACCACATCTTATTGTCAAGATGAAAAAATTGAAATTAGGGCGAGTTAATTTAATTGATATCTTGGACGTGGCTATAGAATTTACCTTCACAATGCATTTGTACATTTTGTAGTGTTTCACTGATTAAATTTTTGTGTGTGTGTATGTGTTGAAAGCTTTTCTTCTCTCTCTCTTTCCCCTCCAATGTCATATTGAAAAACTAGAAAAGTATTGATATTAACACATTAAAAAGAAAAATGAGCATACTTTTATAAAACCTACAGAACCATAAATGTTTGGTATTGGTATTGAATATTTAACAGAGTAATAACATTTTTATATAAAATTGATACTCATCACTGATTTTGTTCTTCAGACATACTACGTACAGTTATATTTCTCCGATTTACCTGTAACATATAGTATAACTACTTTTCGGATTAAGTGAGCACATACTAGTTATCACTGGCAAGTATCCATTTAAACTGATCACGAGAATATGAAGAATAATGGAGTTAAACTTATTTAAACAAATATATATATATATATATCATGATCTATCACAATATAAATGTAAACGGTCAAGCTTTGTATATTTATATGAATATGGTGGTCAACAATAATGATTTTTGTAAGTAGAATTGAAACAGGTGGATGTGGAATTTAAAAATGGAACTTTTTTTTTTCCCAGCATGTCTGTTGCAAGTGTTCCAAAATAGTACACATTTAAGTATTGTTTAGTTTAAAAAATAAATTTTAAAAAATTGTCAGTTGGGAGATTTGGAGCCTCTGTAATTTGCTTGGTAACAACAGTGCCTGTGGGTTGGTAAGACTTAGGTTTAAATCTCATCTAGAATGTGAAGAGCTTTTAAGAGGGCTTGGCTTCTTTTAAACTGAACATGAGTTGGCCAGTTTTATACCAACATGATAGGTTTTTTTTTACCCCTTCAAAGCTTGGTTTTTCATTCACAAGACAGAAAAACCAGCAGATACATTATGTGCACTGATAGGCAATGAACTATGCAGATAGAATTACCCATCCTATCACTACTTTAATTAGGTTTTTATAAGGCCAAGTTACATGAGTGACAGGTCATTCAGCTTAACACATTAAGGGAAATATTAGTTTTGTAAAATGAATATAAACAGCCAAAATTCGAATACTTACAGGTTTTACGAGGGTGTTCCATAAGTTTCCAACCTGACTAAAGGTAATAGAAAGAAAATTATTGTGTCACTTTTCAACGTAATCTCCTTTTATTTCAACACACTTTACATCTTTGAATTAATATTTCTATGCACTTGAAAAAATAGTCTATACTTTTGTCTGCAAAATGACCTAAAACTGCATCTTTTGCCTCATTGTCATTGCAAATTTTCTTCCTTGAGGGTCTCTCTTTAGTTTCGAGAAGAGGTAGTAGTCACTAGGTGCTAGATCTAAGCTGTAGGGTAGGTGTTCCATCTCTTGGAAGCCAGAGACCTTCACTGCAGCCTTTGCAACATGTAATGGACTGGAGCATTGTCGTGAAGCAGGCAAACACCA
This sequence comes from Typopeltis vanoorti, assembly GCF_054136105.1. Taxonomy (NCBI): domain Eukaryota; kingdom Metazoa; phylum Arthropoda; class Arachnida; order Uropygi; family Thelyphonidae; genus Typopeltis; species Typopeltis vanoorti. Next base: position 144,416,256 of record NC_143553.1, read on the forward strand.
TGACTCAGCATTCCTCGTCTCTTCTCCTTTATGGCATCAAGCAGTTTGTGTAGGAGTGGAGCATAATATTCTGCATTCACAGTGGTTTTCCTTTCCTTGAAGTCACTCGAGAATTCCTCAGCAGTCCCAGAAGATTGTCACGATCTTGGTAGACTGAGTGACTTTGGCTTTTCTTTACGGTGCTTTGTCTGGTTTGTGCCACTCCATGGATTCCCTTTTGGAAAGAGGATCATAATAAAGGACCATGGGTTCATCCCTGGTGAAACCATGGTCCTTTATTATGACAATGGATTCCAGCACCTCTCTGATTCCTTAACAAAGCTCTAAAAACTTGCAGGAACAGGTCATGATGCTCCTTTTGAATTGAAGAGAGAAATTTGGGCACTTACCTTGCACTGACCTTCATCATGTGAAGCTTCTTGTGAATGATGCAAAAGATGGTTGTTAAAGAAAGCCCCAACCTTGCTTAAGTTTCTTTGAGCTCCATCCATCTGTTATTGAGCAGTTCCTCCTCAACAAGAGAGAAAAGGAACCGCTCAGTCATCACTTCCACAGGCTAACCATCACGAGGATCATCTTCACTCTCTTCATAGGCAAAACTTTTTAGCTCATTCCTCCATAAACACTATCCAATCGTTGTTTGATAACACTCGAAAAAAGCCCTTCTTTGAAAAACTTGATCACAGCAAGGTACTCAATTTTTAACATTACAGCCACTTAGCATGCCATATGTTATTCAATGAGTGCCTCCAACTGATTGATGCAGGTAGAGAATTGAAACTGGTACACTAATCTCCCCATAGATAGTATTCTCGGTGGTGTCAGGCCAGAAACTTGGAACCTACTTCATATATGTGCCAACCACACACACACACACACAGAGAGTCTGCAAAACTTATAGTACATCAATGCTGTATGTAAGCAAGTGGCTAAGAAGGAAGAAGGGGGATTTGTGACTTTGGAATTAAGAAAATACATATAACAATGATAGGAACAATTCATTAATGATAATTAAAATACTATCTAGATTTTGGATTGAAACTAACAGGCAAACTAACTAGTGGAGCAACACAAAACCAGCATTCAAGCTGGTAGAATGCTTAACAATCAGTTAACTGTTCAAGGTAAAATAAATTACTGTTTTAGGAAAACAACTGAGCAACAAATGTTAATTATAGTTTCTTAGGATATCCTCCACACTTTTTACTTTCAGCAATGATGAGGTTTTAATGATTTGTAAATGATGGCATGTCATTGCTTAAAGTTTGAAAAATTCTCATTCTAAGCAACCATAATTAGTGTTTTATTTATTTTTGCTTAGTCATGTTTACAGACCAGTAATTGCAGTTATTTTATACGATTTTTGGTTTCTCTAGCCTGCAGCATTTGCTTTAAAGGTTAGCCAGTTGTTAAATGTTCTGACTTGTTTGAATGCTCATATTTATACTGAAAATGGACTGATTTAGTTTTACTCCAAAATATTTGTGCAGTATTTTAATTATCATTAAAAATGTTGTTTTATGGTAGCTATATATTCATTTAAGAAACGTGTTTCTTGAACAGTCAGAGATTCCAGTCCTTGAGGAAAACTCAGAGGAAGACTGGTAGAGCCTCCATTACTAATGGCTCATGCAAAAAGTTAAGTAAGTTTGAGCGCGGTTAGGAGTTGGAAGGGGTTCAATCGTTTGATGCTGTTTGCACACTCTCCCTCGATGAGTCTTTCGACTTCCTGGAGGTGTCACATAATAATAATAATAAGACTGTTCCAGTGCTACAATGGAATAAAAGATAATTTGAAGGTGATTCGATAGGTTTGGGAAACTGGATAGCACACAGTTGACAAACAGTTCCTTTCATGTTTATAAGCTTAAGGAAGTAGAGGAATAGTAATAACCAGTTCAGTGGAGCAACACTAATGAAAACATATAAAGAAAATGCAGAAATAGAAAATCTATGAGAAAATAACAAGAGCTAATAGATGCATAATAATAATTATTATTATTATTTGACACCTCCAGGAAGTCCAAGGACTCATCGAGGGAGGGCACCTACTCTACAATTCTTCATCTTCACCACTCAACCTTCATCCACCAACCGCAACATCTACACCAACGCCACCTACTGTCCACCACTAGTATTCTAGTGAAGGTTCTAGATTCGAACCCGCGGCCTTTTGGCTGGAGAGTGGATACACTAACCACTCGGCCAACCAGGCTCACAGGATTTTAGCCTGCAGCCATTGACTGGAAAGTGGATATGTTAATACTCAGCCAACCAGGCCAGCCTATAAATTCTTAAGTAAAACCATTTATCTTCGTTTATAAAGTCCTATTGTCTTTGTACACATGCATATCATTACAAAGTATTTGGACATCTTACGTGCCATGCAAATATTCAGGGAGGGTCTGCATAAGTCTGGTAATAAAAAGTGAGATGTGCTACATGTTTTGCACTGTACTCAATGTCAAGATGCCACGTTCAGCTGTTCAGTCCCTAACCCCTATAACTGTTGATTTAATGTATCAACTTACATTCTGCTGGATGGAACGGAACCCTGACGTAAGTTGAGGGATGACTGTATATTGGAGTTATTGAATAAAATTCTGTATATATATTTTTTTACCTTTGTAAGCTATGAAAGTTATTTCAATATGTCATATTTTGTGTATGAAATAAGACAAGACTGTGTTTTGATAGTGCATTGAAGTTGATAAATTGTCATCATCTCACTGAAATATATCAGTTATATCAGAGGGGAAACATGGCTCAATAAGATTAGCAGTCTGCCAAAGGTACATTGGTGAATAGTAAAGTAATGTCAATGCTGACCACGATGTCAAAAACCTCTGAAAGTTAAAAAAATTTTTTATTGAATTTTAAAGTACAGTGATCTCATTAATGACTCTTCTTCTTATCAGCTGAATGTTTTTTTTTTTAAGTTACATCTTGAGCCAAAGAGATTACCACAATGTTTAAACCTTTTTCATGTCAAACCACTCAGGATATATGGGGTTCCCAAAATTCACAAAACTGATAAATCCCTTCATGCAGTAGTTCATAGCAGAGACAGCCCCATCTACAAATGGTCAAAACATTTATCCGAATCAACCCCCCCCCCCTCACAGGCAACTCTTCCTCTTCTATTAAAAATTTACTGCACTTTTAAAACTTCAATAAAAAAAAAAAATTGGGGTGCTTAAGGGTCAAAGCTGTTTAACTGAGAGGAGACCTCCACATAGCCTTTAAAGGAATGCGGAGAACCGACCAGGGCTTCTGACCTAATGTCCAATCCTCACCTTCTCGTGGTGCACCCTGTTGGGTATCTACTTTGATACTGAATGAACGAGGATGGGCTGGCAATTTGGGATTTAGCCGACCAAATTGTATTCTTATTGGTTAAACCAAAATAAAAAAAATGATGGTACAACATGACAAAATTTCATGCCGGCTGGGGCATCGCCCGGTTAAACAAGACCCCCCGTTGTTTTCGCCAGGGAACCAGGGCGAACAGCGAAAAGTCAGCTACTGGAACAAATCTGAAAACAAACCCCAACTCAACATCACCAGAGTTAAAGATCGGTACTATCGACGTAAGAAGCCTGAATGGCAAAGAAATGGAGCTAGCTGAGAAATTAGATAAGTACCAGATCGACATAATAGGGGAGACTGAAACAAAAAAGACCAAAACTGGTGAGATCTTTCTGAGCAATAAATACAAAATGTTATATTCAGGCAATGACAATCAAGGAAAAGGAGTAGCCATAATATTCAACACAAAATACGAGGCTAATCTTCTTGAATGGCAGTCAGCCTCAAGTAGAGTAATGTGGGCAAATATGAGAATGGGGAACTGGACAATGAGACTTATTTGTGCCTATGGTCCCACAGAAGGTTCTACTAAGGTAGAAGTGGAGGAATTTTTTGAGGCTTTAGAAAAAGCAACTGACACAATGAAAAAGGAAAAGTTGGTCCTTGTTGGGGATCTAAATAGCAGAGTAGGAAATGATTGTCAGCCATATAAAAATATTTTGGGAAAATTTGGAGAAGAGAGCAAAGCTAATAATAATGGCAAATATCTGTTGGATTTCTGCTCAGGACATGGACTGGTTATTACTAACACCATGTTCCAACATAAAAATGTGCACAAATTCACATGGAGAGAAGAGGCTAGGAATGAGAAAAGTCTCATTGATTATGTTATTGTTGATACTGACGTTTTCTCCCTAGTGCAGGAAACCAGAGTGTACAGAGGATTTGAAATTGGAAGCAATCACTATTTAGTCTTGAGCAGGATTAAATTGATTTTCATATTGAAAAGAATAACATGTAAGAAAGTTTTAAAGCGAATAAAAGTTGAGCAGCTCTCAGATGTGAACTGTAGACTAAAATGCAGAAATATTATTGAAAATAAAATGAAAGAGTTTGAGAACAGGAATCAAACCTTGGAGATTCAGTGGCAAACTCTGAAGAAAACATTGATTGATTCTGCCAGAGAGGCATGTGGTGAGGTTGTGTGCAAGGATAAAAAAATCAGAACTCCCTGGTGGACACAGGAAGTTAAAGAGGCAGTGAAGGAAAAGAAGAAAGCATATCAAAAGTTCCTCTCAAATAAGTCAGCTTTTACTATTACAGAATACAGAGACAAATGTAAGAAAGCTAAGCAGTGTGTAAAACTAGCTAAACAAAAGTCATGCGAGGACTTTGGCAAGAACATAGAAAATAAATATCAAGAAGGTGGCAAAATATTCTGGAGGTTGTTGAAGAAACTTAGGAATGGAGGAAAGAGTGCTGTAAAAGGAGTTAGAGATGATAAAGGTGACATGAAAACAGGAGAAAAAGATATCCTTGAATTATGGAGTAGTTACTTTGAAAATCTGCTAAATGAAACAAGCAGTGATGACAGCACAGTGATAAAAAACACTGCCCAGGCATGCAGTCAGGAATACATATCCATACTAAGTAGAAAAAGCCATCAAAGGCTTGAAATGTGGAAAGGCAGCAGGAGTAGATGATATTCGACCAGAAATGCTGAAGTATGGTGGTATAAAAGTCTTACAGTAGCTGCACTGCATAGTTCAGAAAGCCTGGACAGAGGGACGAATTCCCGATGATTGGAGTAGAGCTCTCATAGTACCCATATATAAAAAGGGAAATAAAACTGAATGTGAGAATTACAGAGGTATTTCCCTACTGAGTGTTCCTGGCAAGATCTATGCAAGTATACTTGAGAAACAGTTGAGAAGAATTGTGGAAGAAAAGCTTGGTGAAGAACAAGCTGGATTCAGGCCAAATAGACGCTGTCAGGATCAGATCTTCACTTTACGACAAATAGTCGAGAAAGCATGGGAATATAACAAAGATCTGTATTTAAGTTTTGTCGATTTGGAAAAGGCATATGACAAGGTGCCAAGAGAGAAGCTATTCAATACGCTGGAGTTATATGGTGTCAATGGGGCATTATATCAAGCAATACTTAGTCTGTATTTGAGTTGTAAGTCAGCAGTTAGAATTGAAGGAAGTACAGGAAGATGGTTTAATGTTAAATCTGGTGTGAGACAAGGATGTATATTATCCCCTCTGTTATTCATTATCTATATGGATCACATTATGAAGGAAAGTGGTATTAAACCTGATATATCAAAATTGGAGATGTTAATGTCAGCTCTTTGCTTTATGCGGATGATGTTATACTTCTAGATAAATCCGCTACAAGTCTGCAAGATTCTCTGACTAAATTGAATAGCTGTTGTAATAGATATGGTATGAAGGTCAGCAATAAAAAGACAAAGACAATGAAAATAGGCAGAATCATTGAAAATGTCAACTGTGTTGTGAACGGAGAACCTGTGGAACAAGTAAAACATTTCAGCTACTTAGGCAAGACTTGAATATGGTAAATTAAATATGGAAATAGACAACAGAATCAACAAAGCTGATATGGTAGGAAGTAAACTGAATAAATTTATATGGAATAAGAGAGAAATTAGTCAAAACACTAAATTAGCTGTATACAAGACAGTGTTCAAACCAGTTTTAACTTATGGATCTGAGAGCTGGGTCAGAAGTAAAACACTTGACCAAAGACTAGAGACCGCAGATATGAGAGTCCTGAGAAAGATTAGGGGCGTGAACAGATGGCATCAATGGCAATATCATATTAAAAATGAGGATATTAGGAAAGAACTTGACATTGTCAGCATCCAGGAATGCATTAGCAGAGCTAATCTCAGGTGGTATGGTCACTTAAATAGAATGGTAGAGGAAAGATTAGCAAAACAAGTGTTCTCTGCCAGGTTGGCAGGAAAACGATCCAGAGGAAGACCAAGATATAGGTGGATTGATATGGTACAAAGTGCCTTAGACGATAGAAATATAAGATCTGATAATGTTGGAGTCTTGACAAGTAACAGACTGATTTGGAGGAAAATTGTAGATAGGAAGTTAGTAATGATGTAATTTTTTCATGTAGTACTGTCATATCCTGTACACCCCTTGAGGGTACATGGCAGGAATTTGATGATGATGATGATGATGATAAAAAAAATTTTAACCTTAATAGATTCTGACACATGGTAACCCTCGACATTATTTCACTGTTCATCGCTGTTCCTTTAGCAGACTCTTGACTTTATTAAGCCACATTTCCCCTCTGATATAATTCAGTTATTCAAATACACCATGTATTGTGGATGGGACTGCTATAGGTCTCCACCAAGACACACACACACTAGCCACCTTCTACTTGAAACATTTTGAAAATCAAGCACTCAGCATAGCTACACCCAAACCAGTGGTCTGGCTGTGCTATATTGATGATGTATTTGCTGTTTGGTGCAGACACATTGGATACATTTTTAGTGCATCTCAACAGCTAGCATTCTAAAATAAACTTCACAGTCAAAAAAAGAAGAAGAAAAAAAGAAAGGCACATTTGTCTCTCCTTTCTAGACACACACTAGTGACACAACTTCCTAATGGCTCATTATCCTTTTCCATTCACAGAAAAACCCACATACAAGAAGTCACCAGTTTTTGAGAATGTGCAAGGGAACTGGCAATGCCTTTGACTAGACTTTTTAATTTAAGTGTCATCTCTGGTAGAGTTTCAAGGGAGTGGAAAGAGGGCAAAATAATTCCCTTGCATAAGGGAGGTTCTAAGACTGCAGTAGCAAATTATAGACCAATAAGTATCTCAGGCATGGTGGTAAAAGTACTGGAAAAATTGGTGAAAACGAGAATTCAAGAATGGGTAGATAAAAATATGATACTGTATGAGGGTCAACATGACTTTGTGAAGGATCTGTCGTGCCTTAGTAATTTACTAACTTTTTACAATAAAGTAACAGCTGAGTTGGATAAAGGAAATGGCTACACAATGATTTTGCAAAGACATTTGACAGAATACCACATGGAACTCTGTTACACAAATTAGAATAAATGAGGATGCATATGACGCTGGTTAAATGGATAAGAGGTGTTGGCTGCTGTACAGATATCAAAAAGTGGTATGTGGAGGGGCAGAATCGAGGCAAAAACAGGTGATTAGTGGTGTGCCACAAGGTTCAGGGCTGGGACCATTGCTGTTTAATTTAATAAATGATATAGGAAATAACCTGAAAAGAAATATTGAGTTGTTTGCTGATGGTGCAAAATTAGGTGGAGTATTGGTTAATCAAGGCGATTTGGATGCAGGATGATTTAAATAGGCCATCAGTATGGACAAAAGATAATGGTTGCAGTTTAATGTTGGAGAAATATTAAGTTATGCATTTTGGAATGAATAGATTACGAGCCGTATATATCACATTGATCACACTTTACTCCAGGAAGTAGATGAAGCTAGAGATTTAGGGGTGATGGTAGACAGAGAGTTTAGAGAATATATTGCTAAGGTAGCCCATAAGATTACTTGGCTATTGAATGACATATTAACAAGTAGAGATAAGGGAGTTGTTATTTCTGTTTATAAGGCCTTGATATGCTCACATTTGGATTACTGTACTCAAGTCTGGTTTCTTGGGTTTCTTGGGGATGAGGAAGTGGTGGAGAGAATTCAGAGGCGAGTGACCAAGATGGTGAGTGGCATCTGGAATGTTCCCCGTTAGGATAGATTTTAACAGCCTATCAGCAGAAGTATGCACATCGCAGAAAGAAGACAGCTAACAACATCCAAGCAAGGTATGTCTGAAATTTCTTCCTCTATTATTCTGCATATATTTGTATAATCAGTAATGCCCAAAGAATTTTTGAGTAGAAAGCCAATGACACAAAAAAGGGGCACTCCTGAACGAAATCAGGTGAAATAGCTGTAAAAATAATAGTTTTTTAAGAGGAGTAATGAGTACACGGGAATTTCAGTTATGAGTACATGGAAATTTTCCCAGAAATAGTACCTATAGTGACATTTAAGTTGCTTAAAGAGTTTTATGGGATAGATACAGGAGACATGTTTCAGCACTTGGTAGAGGGGACCAGAGGAAGTTGAATAAAGGTGTGATGATAGGGATGTAAGGACTAGATTTTTTGCTTGGAGTGTTGTGAATGGGTTGCCAGAGTCCGTTATGAGTACTTGTTTGTTAATGGGTTTAAGGAGAGGTATGATAGATTGGGTCTCCCACAATGAGCCTTTGGATTCCATGGAGGTACACGTATAATAATAATAAGCAATCACACATCCCAACAATGTGGCATCCATAAAGCACTTACTCTCTGAGTCAGGGCAATTTGTTTAAATGATATAGTCCTTGAAACTGAGCTTGGAGACCTTTGCAATACTTTTTTGCCAATGGTTGCAACCCTTATAAAATAGATAAAATGCTGCATGGCCCCTACAGCCAACACACACACGTGTGCAAGATTAGAGCAAAATTATTAAGGATACATCAAGAAAAGATAGCTATAAATTAAAGATACCAAGAAATTATTTTATAGACTTGGTTTAATCCTTTTTCCAAGTGTAAGCAAAGAAGTTTGCACCTGAACTATTTTTAGGACTGGAGTAACTCATATAATGAAGCTAATGACTTCACATCATTTGTCTTAGTATCCCATAATGCAAAGCACATCTCCTTGTGGTTATGCATACTGCTATGCATTATGGGAAGGATCACTACCCAGACTGGCGACCTCTATTGAGGTATCATCAGTGGGAGCCAGTTTACACTTGAATAAAGGATTAAACCAAGTGTGTAATTTCTTGGTGTCTTTATTTTATAGTATAACCAAATGGAAAAACTTCCAACAACAGAAAAGATGGCTAAAGTTCCCTGCAAATATTATCTCCATATCACTTTCAAACCATTCATTCAGCTTTACGTTAATTCATTCTAAAGATCAACTTCATCCTCTTGTACATCCTGAAGTGTATTAAGTTCCTTGTGCCTGCAGTTTAGACTTTGGACAGACTTGTAGATCAGTTAACATCTGCCTTGAAGAACATAAGAATACAATAAACACCTGTTTTGCTAACCTTTTCTCTCACATTTTGATATAGTGATCATACCTCTGAGAGTAGCTCTGCTCATACATTCCTGCATGCTAACAGTCAAGTTAGTGCCTTCCTAATGCCCTCATTTTTAATATGATTCTGTCATTCATTCCATATTCACTCTGTATTTCTCAAAAGTCTCATATGTGTAGTCTCCAGTCTTTAAGTGCTAGCTCAGATTTCATATTCATAAATTCAGATAGGTTTTAATACTGCTTGTGTACATGTTGTACACACTATCATTCCTGCTAATCATCATCTATTATGAATCACATTATGAAGGAAAGTGACATAAGACCTGATATTGAAATTGGAGATATTTGGCTTAGCTCTTTTTTTTTTTTTATGCAGATCATATTATTATTATTAACATCTGACCTCTGGAGTCAGAGACTCATCTTTGGAGGTACACACTGTCATACACAAAGCTCATCCAACCATGCATAAACTGATTCAATGTATCTACATTTCACAACACTCAGGTAATGCATTCCACTCTCCATGTAAAGAACCTTCTCCTCACTCCTCTGCTCACACCCTCCTTATACAGTTTCCAGGGATGGCCTCTTGTTCTACTTCTCCGTATCAACCTGGTAACAACCCCTGACTAACTTATATGTCTGTCATATTTCCCTCCCCTCCTCCTATTCATGAGGCTTTACAGGTTACGTTCTCTCAATCTGTCCTCATATTCCAAAGACCACTTGACCACCTTTGTGAATATTCTCTGAACCCTTTCTGACATATCCTTGTCACTATGAAAACCTGGTGACCAAATCTGTTTACAATAATCCATATGAGATCTGATCAGGACTACAGTGGCATCATAACCTGTTTATTTCTGCATGTCGAGGTCCTCCATATCATTGCCATTATCTGATGTAACATCTTCACAATTTGTGCAATGTGTCCCCTGAATTTTGGATCCTTGTCCACCACCACTCCTAGATCTCTTGTCTTCTTTCCCTCCTTTAAAGTTTCCCCACCAATTATATACTTTACAACATTGAACTGAAAGTTCCACTTACCTGCCTATTCATGCAATCTGTTCAAGTCCTCCTGTAAGGCCATAATATCTGCTTGACTCTACATTGCTCTCCCCAATTTTGCATCATCTGCAAACAGATTTATAGGTGGTGCCTGCGAATAAGTAATGTTAAACTTGTGTTCCAACATTTTATCGTAATTGTAAGTGTTGTTGGTGCAAAATAAGCAGCAAACGGAAAAGTAACAGAAGGTACTAAGCAGCTGATTGCTTCAGTACAACTCGTAAGTACCCATAGCCCATTAAATCTGCTATATTTTACAACTAAAAAACAGCCACGTGAAAGCGTTACGCCTACTGTGCGAAGTAAAGATGGCAGCAATAAAGGCCAACAATGGAAGATTACCTTGAGTCCCGTCAGCATAGCGTCGCCGATCACCAACAAACCGAATGACATTACAAAGTGCCGCAGCTGTGAAACCGAAGTCAAAGAAAGGAAAAAAGGTATATTGTGCGATTTCTGTTGCAACTGGGTACATATTTCCCATGTGAAAATAAATGAATCAGCACACAAGCTTTTTACCGACCTAAACCAGCCCTACTTCTGTATGAAGTGCCTCTCTTCTGTAAAACAAATACTAAACCTAGGCAAAAGAGTCAATAACCTTGAGCAACAGCTTAATACTGTGATCGATACCTTCTCCTCCAAAATCGGAAAGCTGGAAACTAAGCTTGAGATGCTCAACGACCAGCGTCCAACCCGAAGTGCGCCCGTGCCTGCTAACGAACTTCTTGAACTAATCACATCATCGGTACACAAGTTGCTCTAGGCCGAAAATAGGAAACTCAATGCTGTTATCCTGAACTTTCTGATGGAAAATGGTAAATCCTTAAAAGAAGACGTCGGCAAACTTGCAGGAGAATGCAATTTCGATCCCAGAAATATCGTCAAGTGCCATCATATCGGACCCATAAACAAAAGAAAGGACGGAATGAACTTTCCACGTCTCGTGAAAGTGACCTGTGATTCACCAATAAACACAACCAAATTTATAATAGCAGTAAACAACAAGCTGAAGGACACTTACCCCAGTCACACATACATGCTCGACCTGATTTAACCTTTGTCCAGAGAGAGCAAAGACACCAACTTCGAAGACAACTAAACAAAAACGCCAAAATAGAGACAACAGTTGGATGATAGACTACAAACAATTCAAACTAGTACAAAAACCAAGTGACGCCACTAGCAACCACGACACCAGCATGCAGGCACTGCATAGGAAATGTGCAAGACCCTTGGGGTCAAATCCATGCCTCGCAGAACCTTGCATATCCACTTCACCAACATCCGTGGCCTCAAATCCAACCTTAATAGCATCCACTACCATCTGCAGTCCACCAAACCCCACCTACTCTTTTTAACAGAAACTCAAATCTCACCTTCCCCCAGCACTATTCATCTCAACCTTCCTAACTATACACTATTAACTCCTTTCGACCCAATGGTGGCGTCTGTGTATATATCTGCTCTGACATACCCTGCCAGAGAGCAACTAACTTAGAATCGTCCGCCTTCGACCTTCTTTGGCTGAAGATATCCCTCCGCCATTCAGTCAAATTCATGTGCTGTCTCTATCGCTCTCCTAATACCACCAATCACTCGGAGCTCTTTCATTTCCTCTCCTTAAAAGTTGATTTTCTCCAGTCCCACTCTCCTAACAGCGAAATCATCCTCCTGGGTGATTTCAACGTCCATAACACCAATTGGCTTTCCTCTTCCACTTGTACAGATCCTGCAGGCAGAGATGCTGAAACATTTGCAGTCACTAATGACCTCACACAAATTGTTCAAAAACTGACCAGAATACCAGATAACCCAAACCACTCCCCAAATACCCTAGATCTCTTCTTACTAATGACCCCTCCAAATATGCAGTGAATGTAGTGAGACCCCTGGGCAATTCTGACCACAACTTAGTGCTCTTCTCCTCCCCATGCAACAATGCTTACACAGTCACTTCCACACGAGTAGTTTGGCATTATAACAGTGCCAAATGGGACAGTCTCCGAGACTACTGTGCTTCATTCCCATGGTTAGACTATTGTTTCCAGTCTTCCATTCCAAACATATGCACTGAACGCATCACCAAAGTGATCCTCACTGGCATGAAAACATGTATTCCCCACACTACTCAGACCTGCTGTCCCCTAACTAAACCCTAGTTCTCCAAAAAATGTGCCAAGGCTGTACAAATGAAAAATCAGGCATACCACAACTGGCTCAAATCAAGAACCCCATCCTCATTCAGTGACACTATACCGAAGCCCGAAACAAATGCAAGAAAATTATCAATACTTCCAAAACAGAATTTGAACAGGCCAAAAGCAGGAAGCTTGCAGCCGTGCTTTTTGGTTTCTTGCCAAGGCAATTGGCCGTAACTTTTGCCCTACACTATTCCCACCTCTATCATACCCAGATGGCTCAATTGCAACATCACCCATAGAAAAAGCTAATTTCCTGGCATCACACTTTGCCTCCAATGCACATATAACTGATAATGGCAAATGCCCTCCAGTCATTCCAACTGCCCAACATACAATGCCCCCAGTATCCTTTTGCCAAAAAGACATCACAAACCTGTTGTCTAAATTAGACACAAAAAAAAGTCTCCTGGCCCTGACAGCATTCTTCCAGTTATCCTGAGGGTCTGTGCATCGGAACTGACTCCTATCCTATTTCATCTGTACACACACACACACACACACACACACTCGTACTTCACTGGTATATATATCCCAAAACCTGGAAACTGGCCTATATTCAACCCATTCCTAAGTGATCATAACAAATCACTGCCATCTAGCTACCGCCCTATCTCACTCACTTCAGTCCTTTCTAAAGTAATGGAGAAAATCATCAACTCTCAACTCCTAATCTACTTTGAAGGTATCCGGCTATTAAGTGACCACCAGTACGGATTCTGTCAAAGCCATTCAACAGGAGATCTACTGTCATACATCACTGGACAAACGCCGTGGAGAAATTCGGTGAATCCCAAGTAGTTGTACTTGATATCTTCAAAGCCTTTGACTGAGTCTGGCACAAAGGCTTACTAAGCAAACTCCCATCATTTGGACTGCCCCAGGACTTCTGCAGATGAATTGCCAGCTTCCTGTCTGGATGCGCACTATGTGTGATGGTAGACAGCTCCCTATCCTCTCGCCATCCAACTAATGCTGGGGTCTCACAAGGTTCAGTTTTCTCACCGACCCTCTTCCTTCTATATATCAATGACCTACTTCAGTTGATCTCTAACCCAATACACAGTTTTGCAGATGACAGCACATTACATTCCTCCCTTTCATTTGACAAACCCTACTCTACACAACTCACCTCAACCCACAGAACATCAACCACCACTGCCCTTAATTCCAACCTCCAAGCCATCTGCCAATGGGGCTCAGATAACCTTGTCAACTTCAACGCTAGTAAAACCCAGTTCTGTCTTATTTCTCACAAAAAAGAACCATTTCCCCCCAGCATTGTTTTCGATAACACTCAAATTCTCAGACAAGATGAAATTTCTCTTCTCGGAATTACCTTGACATCAAGCCTCTCCTGGCATAAACACATCACAACCGTTGCATCCTCAGCTTCCAAAAAACTAGGTTTTCTCTTTCACTCAAGACGCTACTTCACCTCTAAACAGCTGTTAACACTATACAAGTCACAAATCCACCCAGCTCTTGAATGCTGCTCTCGCATCTGGAGTGGGGCTCCAAAAAGCTCTCTCAAAATGCTTGACTCAATACAGGGGAGAGCAATAAGACGAATAAATGACCCATCCCTCACCAACTCCCCCCCCCCCCACTTTCACATAGACGCTTGGTCTCTGCAATCTGTATATTCTATAAATATTTCCATGGGAAATGTTCACCTGAAACAGCATCAATAATTCCCCACCCTGTACTAAGCCCATTGGAACACGTACAGCTGCCATCCAACATCCTTTCACAGTACACCTCGAAACCCACAAAACAAGTTACTTTTTCTCCTCATTCATCCCTGCTACTGCAGTACTGTGGACTAATCTTCCCCCAGACGTATTTCCCAAGGAATACAACATACAGGTGTTCAAATCAAATGTAAACAAGTTTTTCCTTTCACAACCCACCACCCATATACGGTACTAACGTACTATAAGTTGACCATCCAACCTCCTGTATATGTGCCCTACATAAAAAACAAAAACAGCTGCATATTACCAATTAAACCCATCCCAATATTATTAATATACAAATTTAACAACAATGGCCCCAAAACTGACCCCTGCGGCATCCCAATACTACTGCCAATTTTCTGGAACATAAAATCCTATTGCATTATTGACATCAAGGTTATTTATTTCATCAAATACCTCCTGCTCACTCACAATTAAGCCATCCTCTCTAATGTCTTCTACACTTAAGTTTCGCATAATTTCCCTAATGAGGATGATACACCCTTATAAATTGGTTACCGAATACCTCAACAACGTGTTCTGCAGCAGTTACCTTTCTGTCATTTTCATTCATTATCATCATCATCTCCATAATCATTCTTCCTTCTACTTGCCACATATCTTTAAAAAAAAGGGTTTTTCTTTATCAGATTTGCCAATTTCTGCTCATACTGCACTTTTGTTGTCCTCGCTGAGGCACTCTCCTGGCTTGTTGTTTGTACTCTTCATGTAACTGATTATTGCCATTATTCATGATGTACCTCCAAATTGCCCTCTTCCAGATTTCATACTTAAGTCCCTCCCCCATTCATCTATTTTACACTTACCTTATTCGGTCTTTTGATCTTTTGAATACATTTACACATTGATGCTGTTATGTATTTTTTTGCCAGTCTCCATGTAGCCTATATTTCCTTACTGCTCAACTCCTCATTCCATGCTATAGCTCCAAGTTGTCTCCTATGCTTGTCATAATCACCAACCTTATATTTCCACATATATCCTTTCCTCACAGAAGTCTGCATTCAGCTGGCTACAACCCAGTGATCACTCTCACCAACTGGAGGAAAGTGCAAAGCCCCACTCACAATTACATTCTCTGATGAAGTGATCAGATCTAAAACTCTACTTTACATGCTGCCTGAGATAGTTGTCTCTCAAGAACTTAAGAAATTCATTTTCCTTATTCCCACATTCTATCTCTTCATTCCAATCTATATTGCCATAATTAAAATCGGCAATAATAATCACCTTCCTTTGTTCACTAACCCAAGTTGTTTATACATTTCTTCATCATCATCCTTCACATTCCCTGGCCTATAGCAACATTCAACTAAATATGTCTTCCTATCAACCTCCACCTCATAACCATTGCCACTATTTCTCTCTTTCATGTCTACCTTACCTGGACATAATTCCCCTGCTATCATCAGCAGCAGTAGTACCTCTTCCCTTCTTGTCCTTTCTGTCCTCTTGAAAAACGCTGTATCCTTCCATTTCTATTCCCGTTAGGATATCATTTTTCATTCAGCTATGTTTCACTTATTCCAACAATTTGCAGGCAAATAAACTCAATCATTGTCCGCTCAGTTAACCTAATGGCTACACCCTTCGCAACCGTATGCCTGGGGAAGGAGTGTCCTAGGTTTGATTTTCGTCGACGACGTGAGGAGCTTAAGGATCTTTCTCAGCCGTAGCCAAGTTAGCTGGTCTTGGGTGTGGACAGCAGGGTTTTCCCCCCAGTTTATCTGGGGTTTTTCATCCCTCAAGCAGGGAAACTGACCCCGTGAACACACACAGGCTACAGTTATAGGATATAGTACTTAATCCCTCATTAGGAATGCTCAACCTAAGGGGGCAGTTGAGGAATGGGGGCACCCACACGAATAAATAAAAAAAACTCAATCATTGAAATAATTTCATCTCCCTTATTTCTGTTACTTCTGGCATTTGTAAATAAACACAGCAGTTCGCTTTTAGGTCTATAACCAGTCCTACCCAAACCACTTATTGGTTGTGATTTTCCTACTACCCCTGTCCAATCACATTTATCATAACCTACCACATATATCTGCTAAGTCTCAACTTCCCCCACTCACATCCTGATCTGTTCCATTTCTATGCTGATCATCCCAATGCATACATTCACTGCTACTCCCAACATCCACTATCCTTATGTCTCCCTATCCACATGGGCTTCCCCAATTTCCTTGTTCCTCTTGCATTCTCATTCTCTCCATCTCTCTCACACTAGTACTGTTTCCATTTCCAAGAACCCTCTGTCTCTTCAATAACATTCTCCTGATCTTTCACTTCATCTCTTCTGTTCTCTTGCTTGCATCACACACTGCATTTCCATCTAGCAATAGTTTCTCCAGTGCACTCACTCCAAAGCCATTCAAATACATTAATTCCATTTTTCCTTCAAATGTTATTCTCTAAAATCTGCAGGATTCCCTAACTAAATCGAATAACTGCCATAACAAATTTGGTATAAAAATAGGCATGAAACAGTGACATAACTGCATCCTGAATGGGAAACCTATAGAACAAGTAAAACATTTCAACTATTTAGGCACAATTTTTAGTGTATATGGCAAATTAAAATATGTCTACTCTCCATGTGAATTTGTGCACATCTTTATGTTGGAACATGGTATTAGTAATGACTAGTCAATGTCCTGAACAGATATCCTTCTGGTATGTACCATTATTATTAGCTTTGCTATTTTCTCAAAATTTTCCCCAAACATTTCTATATATCTGGTAATCATTTCATACTTTGCTGTTTAGATCTCCAACAAAGACCAACTTTTCCTTTTTCTTCATATTAGTTACCTTCTCTAATACCTTAAAAAATTCCTCCACTTCTTCCTGAGTAGAAACTTCTGTGGGATATAGGCACAAATAAGTCTCATTATTCCTCATTCTGATATTTGCCCACATCACCACTCTACTTGATATTGTCTGCCATCGAAGATTTTCTTTCTGTTAATGTTAAATACTCTATAGCTACTAGCTTTCCCTGATCATCTTTGCCTGAATCTAACATCCTGTACCTGTTGCTTAGAAAAATCTCGTTTGTTTTTGTTGTCTTGGTTTCAGCCACATAACACCTATTATGTCTATCTGGTACTTATACTTCTCTTCTGCTAGTTCCGTTTATTTTCCATTGATACTTTGTATGTTGATGGTGTCAGTCTTGAACTCTTTTCTCCTTTGTCAGCAACAAAAGGGGAACTTCTCTGAGTAGTGCTATAATCATCATGAAATTACATCTTGTTGCACCTTCATGTTATTTTGCTTTAATGTGAATACAGTGTGGTTGGCTAATTTCCAAATTTATATCAGCTAACGCCTTTTTATTCCCGTATAGGGAGTAGGCAAGGCCGTTTTAGTCCTATCTAACTTTTGGAGACTGAGGGGGGGGGAGTTCAATCTCCACCAGTAGCCAATCAGATATAGCTGATCCAAGACTATCACTAATATCATGGTGTTTGGTAAAGAGAGGTGACTGACAAGTGCCTCATGGTCCCTAATTCTAATACTATGTTTGTTGTCTGAAAATAGTGTGGGTTCTAAGTCAATTTTTTTGAGTTTACAGAACGAAAAACCTGAGTTTCCTGGAGAAAAAAAACAAAACAAAAGATGCTTCCCCATGCCAGAGATCGACTAACTTGGAATTGGTAGAAAAAAGCTTAGTAAAAAGTTCCTCTAGTCGGCTACTAGAATCGAACTTAGATGCTCTATCTTCAGGCAGTTTAGTGCCATGGAAGGCACATGCCATTTCCACTGAGCTAGGCGCTTGTATTGTTCCCATACACAAGAGATTGAGGGACCTATAAGCACATCAGTGCCATGTGAAGGGTGCCGGTGAGGACTGAGATAGAAGTTTCATGTTTTTTTGAAGAGTTGCAGATTTTAGTTGCTTGGGAATACTATGAGGAAGGCTGTTCCAGAGGAAAGAGGAGGACAGAATAGAAGCAGGTTCAGTGTGTTTGCAGTTGCACAGTAAAGGAGTTCTGGGAAGCTGCTGCTCTTATATAAAGAGGTGCAACAGGAAGTGGAGGAATGATGGTTGTCAGTTCACTGGAGCAGTGACCATGTTAGTCACTGTAAACTAATTTTTCGTTCTGTAAACTAATTGCTCACCTCTGGACAGTGTCAAGGATTTTAAGGTGAGTTTTAGGTGCACCACCTCAAACACGTGAGTAGTATTCTGAACTTGGGCAGATTTGGGATTTGTATATAGTTGATTTGATTGGGTGAAAAATAGGCTCTTGGAAAATGCCAAGTTTCTTTGATGCTAAGGAGGCTATTGATGTGATGTATTTATGCCAGAAAAGAATGGAGGTAAATGTTAGTCCAAGCAAAGAGATCTGATCTTGTCTGGTGAGTTCTGTATTACTGAGGGTAAAGGTAGAGCTTGGATCTCTTTTGCATAAGAAAAAAAGGCAAGACTGTGTTTTGGTAGCATTGAACATGATGAGGTTGTCCTTGCTCCCATTGAAGGATAGTATATAGATCAGTGTTTAAGGCACTAGTTGTAGATGATCTTGTAGCCTAGGTTATCAGAGTACTGCATGGTTTGTCAAATGAGTAGAGAGTACTATCATCTGAAAAGCTGTGGATATGATTAGGACAGAGGTAATGCCCCTCTCTTCTCCAAACGATGGACAACAAGAGAGAAATTTTTTGATACCGAGCAGGCGATATTTGTAATATATTTATGCCATGGGAGAGATTTGAAGTTAGAGTAATCTGAGATACAGAAATCTCATCCTCTAGAGATTTTGGTGGTGTCATAAGTAAGAATACAAGAAAAGCCCTGTTTTTTTTTTTGTTTTTTTTTGTTAGAAACTTTACTACAAAATCTGAATCTCAGCTGTTTGGATTCTGTGGCTATATCCAAGTTCTAGGAAATAATTGCAGTTTTTTCTTTTTTTTCTTTCTTTTTCTTTTCCTTTTTTTTTTTTTCTTTTTTCTGGTTTGCCATCTATTGGGCATGCATGGTTTGTCAAATGTTAACTTGGTTTCTCTAGAAAGCACATCTATGTTAGAAAGAGATGATATTTTGCATCCAATTGTGTAATTCATTGATAATTATGAGGAATTCTCTAATTGTTCCTATTTTTAAATTTCTAAAAGTATAGATATACTATGAAGACAGTTCACAAATATTAATTTTACATAAAAATTCTGCTAAAAAAAACCCAGGAAATTGGTGTGTAACATATTAGCACTATATAAACATATTGCTAAATGTGTGAAATGTGCCCACTCACTCAAAGCAAAAGGAATGTGTTACAAAATTAAGCTAGCTGCCAGCAAATGCACAACACGTGCGAAATATAGCCCAGTGTAAACGTGTTAATTAACATAGCTGTTTATTGTTCCCTTTGAATAGCATATTCTTTTGCTCATATAGCTGTGACGAGACTCAAGAAGTAAATGTATGCTACACAACTACATTTGTTAGTTTTAATTAAAGGATGACATATTGGAGGCAGTAAATCTATTTTTACATATTTATTTTGATAGGTCTGTTATTCACTTCATAAAAACGGGATTGAGTTTTACTAGCATTGAAGTTAACAGGGGGTATCAACACCCCACTGAAAATCAGAATGTAAAAGTTGATAAAGAGATTGTAGAAGAACCTGGAAGTTTTAGTGATTTGTGTAGTGCATGGTTTATCAAATGAGAAAGTATAGTGCAGTGTACTGTCATCAGCAAAACTGTGTATTGGATTGACAGTCACTTGGAGAAGGTTGTTCATATAGAAAGAAGAGAATAAGATAAAGAAGTGAATCTTAGGATATGCCAGCATTGATTTCACAGTTTGAAGAGAAAAATCCATTCACCATCACAAATAATGTGTGTTCAGACAAAACTTGCAACCTAGTTGCAGATTATGGGATCTTATATGATAGGTCTTTGTGTGAAACCCAAACAATGCCTTGCCTAAAGACATTGCCTAAACAAAAAAACCTTAGAAAAGCAGTGTTCCTTGGGATTTTCCAAATTTTCCCATGACATTTGTTCACAGTTGGTTAACATACGAAAGATCCCGTTGACAAGTTGTGACATGTTCCACACTGGTAATCATTTATTAGTTGAGAGGCTTTAAGCAGCATAGAACTTGAGTGTTACTTTAGAAAGAAGAAACAGCTGAAATTGGATGGTAATTAGATTTGTAGATCATTTGCTATCAGTCAAGATCTAACACAAATAGTTAACCTACTAACCAGAATACTAGACAATTCTCATCATTCTTCCAACATTGGATGTTGGAAGAATGATGATTAACCAGTTCTTCCTCCAGATATGCTAGAGATGCCTGCTCTCTTGGCAACTCCAACTATAATCTTATCTATTCCTCCTTTTCTACAGATCAATCATCTCCCAGCCTATTTCAGTCTTATACCCTATGGCAATATGAGTGGTGTATCCAAAATCTTCCTAAAGATTAATTGTATACAGAAGAGGATAATATGCCTAATAGGTCACAGATGCCTTTCAGTCAGTCTCTTATAGATACTTTCATGGATGCTGCTCTCCTGTACTATTCCTCCACTTTCCTGTACTAAGAACTGGTCAACATCCATACACAGTCCAACTCCAAACATATTGAACCCAACATCTCATCTTCCTTCATTCCATCTACCTCTGTTCTTTGGAACAGTCTTTCCTATACTTTCTAATGAGTACAATCCCCAAGTTTTCATCAAACATGTTAATAGATTCTTTCTCCATAATCGCTTGCCCACACATGGCACGGTTCTGTTATATGTATTGGAATCAATATACTCATGTATAAAATGGAAAGATATATAGATTTTTGGAGGTGATGGATTAAAAGTTATTTTTAAGATAGGTTTTACTGAAGGATATATGATAGGTAATCACTGAAGTAGGAGAGAATAAAAATGTAACAACAATAGTAAACTTGTACTGTAAACCTCCAGAAAAATCATGCAGTGGGGGAGGGACTGTTGTATGTTTTAAATGGTAAGAGGACATTTATTAAGATTGTGTATACAAGAATTAGAGGAATAGTGAGAAGCCAGGAGATTTGCTAATTTTGGTGGATACCAGTGTAACAGCCATCCAAGTGCAAAATAAGTGAAAGCAAGATTGGACAAAAGTTACAAACTATAGCAGTTGAATGAGACCAGAAAGCATGACTCCATTTGGACATCATGATTCAAGTTTTCTGCTTTTAGCTTTTCAAAATCAGTTTTGGATGCATTAGTAGTTTGCTTCCAACAGTTTCAGGCTTTGATATAAAGAGAAAAGGAAGGAAATTTCGATGAAAGCCAATTCCAATAAATTCATTTTTGGTATGCATGTCTTAGAGAAAGGCTAAGATCAGAGGAAAAGAAATTCAAGTTGAATGTGGAATAAATGAATTCATACCATTAAGAATTGCTCAGTGACGTGTTCGGTGCAAGTGTTTACTGAAAAACAATAATACAATCAAAGAGATTAGTATAACACTCACACAACCACTTATCTGCTGGGGGAGAAGAAATCAACACTAGATTGCCAAGAGGACAAACTTCATCTACAGATACCAAAAAAGATCATTGGTGGAGATCACTAGCATTTGGAGGGTGATTAGGATTTTCTGGTAGGTATATGAACAATTTGTGTTAGAGCATTGGTGATAGCAGATGTCTCAGCATCTACCTGCTTGATTTGGGCAGTTGTATTTGTGAACATCAAAATATCCAATGAAGATGACCTCACTGTTAGGAAAGTTAGATGATTTTCTCTAGTCCAGTCCATTAATTTAATTAGAATGGTTAATGACATTATTAGAACAATTATTATTATTATTATTATTATTATTACCACGGGCTACTCCAGGAGTCCTTAGACTCATCGAGGGAGGCCCTAAACATCATGTTCACACAGCTGTTCAACATTCTCACAGTATCTATCATACCTTGCCTTGAACTCGCTCACTGTCATAGCACCCACAACAGACTCTGGCAGCTTATTCCACTCATTTACCACTCTAAAAGTAAAGAACCCAGCTCTAACACCCCTGCTAACCATGCTCTTGCCCAGCTTCCATGGGTGTCCCCTAGTTCTCCCACCACCAGTCCTGATCTCAAAAATATCATCTGAATTAATCCTATAGAATCCTTTTAGCAATTTGAATGTCTCAATCATATCTCCCCTTTTTCGCCTATCAACTAGTTTCTGCAACCCACAATTCTTCAACCTGTTCTCATATGGTGCATTCCATAGACCTGCTATCATCTTAGTCACTTGCCTCTGGATCCTCTCAACCTCCTCCCCATCAAGAAGGAACCGAGGTGACCAAATCTGGGCACAGTAGTCGAGATGAGGTCTTATCAGGGCTCGGTACAGAGGTACAATAACTTGTTTTTCTCTGCTCGTCAAGGTATTTTTCAACAACCAAGTGAGTTGATGAGCTGATTTAGCTACTTTCGCAATGTGCCCCCTAAACTTCATCTCCCTATCCACCAACACTCCCAAGTCCCTGGCCTCATTAATCTCTTGGAGTACAGTTCCACCAATGTGGTATACTGCTGCTAATCTTTTCACTCCGAAATGCATAACCTTACATTTTGTCACATTAAATTGACATCCATTCTCCTTAGTCCAGAACTCCAATCTATCTAAGTCATCTTGCAAGACTTTGACATCTTCTGCATTCACTATCGCCCTACCCAACTTTGCATCATCAGCGAACAAATGAACTGTCCCACTTAGACCATTCCCTATATCGTTAATGAACAGATTAAACAGCAGTGGTCCAAGAACAGAACCCTGTGGCACACCACTAGTCACAGGCCGTTTTTTGGACTCTACTCCTGAATAAACTACTCTTTGATATCTCTCCATCAACCACCCAGCTATCCATCTCACCAACCCTATATCCATTCCCATATGTTGTAGTTTACGGATTAGAATTCCATGTGGTATCCTGTCAAACGCCTTTGCCAGGTCCAGCAGTATCACTGTAAACCCATTTCCCTTATCCAGTTCAGCCGTCACCTTGTTATAAAACTTGAGCAAGTTACTGAGGCATGATCTACCCTTCACAAAGCCATGCTGTCCTCTGTACAGTATCTCATTTTCATCAATCCATTCCTGTATTTTTCCCTTGACTACTTTCTCCATGACCTTGACAACGACTCCTGATATGCTGATCGGTCGGTAATTTGCAACCATAGTCTTGGATCCTCCTTTATGCAGTGGAACTATTTTCCCCTCTTTCCACGCCTTCGGGACTAAGCCAGACCTGAGACTCAGATTAAACAACATGGTCAAGGGCACTGATAATTCATTAGCCGCTTCATGCAAGACCCGTGCCGGTATACCATCCAATCCCACAGATGTATTCACATTAAGGTTCTGTAATAGACTATTCACCTCCACTTCATTCATCACAATTCCCATATAAACTAATGGTACCTTCAATAGAGGTTCCTCCAACAATAGAGAGCAAATAAATTTGATAGAAAGGGAAAGAATTATTTTAGCCAATGAAGATCAAAAAGAGAATGCCAAGTTGGAAACTGACATGATATTTGTCAGAAGTGACAAATACCATGTCAAATAACATTAGGCCGTACTGGCAGAAACGTGACTTTCTGCCAGTACAACCTAATGCAGAGTCAGAATATAATTGGACAAAACTGAGGTGAGGGCCTTGCAGAAGCTGAAATATGAAAATAATTGCAGAAATATTCACTAGCTTACATGGCAGGTTCCTAAAATGTTTTAATCCAGTGGATGATGTAATAACTGTTTTAAAGCTGTGGCTTTGAAAACAAAAGAATTTGGATATCTCCATTGTCTAGTGAATTCTGAAAACATTGCTCATATTGCATGCCAGAAGAAATGAGGATAAACTGGGTCTTTGCTCTGGAATCCAGACATGGGATTTATCTACTTGAAACTTCCACTGCCTCCTCAGCTCCTAAAAACTGTGATTTCTCTTTGCTCAAGATGTTACTTCATCTCTGATCAGCTGTTAACTTACACAAATCACAAATATACCCAGCTATTGAATACTGCTCTCACATTTGGAGTGGGGTTCCTAAGAGCTATCTCAAAATGCTTGACTCAGTATAGAGGAGGGCAATTAGATTGATTAATAACCCATCTCTTACCAACTCACTCCTCCCACTTTCACACAGGCATTCGGTTTCTGCAATATGTGTATTCTATAAATATTTCAATGGAAATGTTCATATAAAATAGCATCAGTAATTTCCCACTAAGTACTACGTCCGTTCGAACATGTGCAACTGCCGTCCAACATCCCTAGTACACCTTGAAACTCACAGAACAAGTTTCTTTTCCTCCTCCTTCATCCCTGCTACTGCTATATTTACGAACAGTCTTTCCCCCTTTTGTGTTTCCCAAGGAATACAATATACAGGCTTTTAAATCATATGTAAAAAAGTTTCTTCTTTTCCAACCCACTATCCATACATGGTACCAATGTATTATAGGTTGATTTACCAACCTCTCGTGTATGGGCTCAACATAAAAAGAAGAAAAGTGGTGTATGACACATGGTATTATTTGGGTGATGAAACTCATCTAACGATAATAGAATAGCTCTACTAACAAGAATAGTTAACTGAGAATAGCTCTATTAACACTTTCCTGAATGTCAACAATGGCAAGTTCTTTCCTAATATCATATTTTTTAATGAAATACTGCTATTGATGCCATCTGTTCACTCTCTAATCATTCTCAGAACTTTCATGTCTATGATCTTCGGTCTTTGATAAAGTGTTTTATTTCTAACCCAGCACTCAGATCCTAAGTTAAAATTGGTTTGAACACTGTCTTATATATAGTTAGTTTAGTGTTGACTAATTTCTTTATTATTCCATATAAATTTATTCAGTTGGCTTCCTACCATACCACCTTTACTAACTCTGTTGTCTTTCTGTATTTAATTTTCCAGTTGAAATGTTTTATTTTATAAATTCTCCATTCAGAATCAGTTGATGTTTGCCATGTTTCTATCTATTTTCATTGTTTTTGTCTTTTTATTGCTGATTTTCATACTAAATTTATTACATTAATTATTTTCACTTTAGTCAGGAAATATTGCAAATTTGTACTGTATTTATTTAGAAGTATGACATCATCTACATTCAACACCATTTCCTTCATAATATGACCCATATAGATAATAACAGTAGAGATAATGTGTACCGTTGTTGCACGCCTGATTAACATCAAGCCATCTTCCCGTACCTCCTTCAATTCTAACTGCTGATTTATAGCTCAAATAGAGACTGTATTGCTCGATATAATGTCCATGTTACACCATATTCCTGTAGAACTTTGAACAGCTTTTCTCTTGGCACCTTGTCATATGCCTTCATCTACAAAATTTAAATACAGATACTTGTTGTATTCCCAAGTTTCTCAACTATTTGTCTTAAAGTGAAAATCTGATCCTGACAACCTCTATTTGAGCTGAATCCAGCTTGCTCTTCATCAAGCTTCCCTTCCACAATTTTCTTTTCCATTTCTCAATTATATTTGCAAAAATTTTACCAGGAACAGTCAGTAGGGAAATACCTCTGTAATTCTCACATATAGTTTTATTCCCTTTTTATAGATGGATACTATGAGAGCTCTTCTCAGTCATCCAGAATTCAGTCATCTGACCAGACCTTCTGAATTATGCAGTGCAACCACTGTAAAACTTTTATATTTCTATATTTGAGCATTTCTGGTCAAATATCATCTATGTGAGATGCCTTTCTCCATTTCAGATTTTTGATGGCTGTTCTACTTTGTGTATCGATATATATTCCTGATTGCTTTCCTATTGAGTGTTTTTCGACACTGCTTGTTTCATTTAGCAGTATTTCAAAGGAATTACTTTAGACATCTAGAATATCTTTAGTTTTCATCTCACCTTTTTCATTTGTGATTCCCTTTTGTACTCTCCCCTCCATTTATAAGTCTTTTCATTAGCCTTGAGAATATTTTGCCACCTTCCTGATATTTATTTGCTATGTTCTTACCAAGTCTTCCCATGAGTTTTATTTAGCTAATTTTACTCAGAGTTTTCTTTGTTACATTTTTCTCTGTATTCTCTAAGAGTGCAAACTGACTTACTTGCAACTTTCAGTATTCTTCCTTCCCTTGAAGAAATCCCAATAATTAATAAACAATAATTAAAGAGAATGATATATTTGATTATTAGTTACTATACTTGATTTAAAATAAAGATGTAAAGAATAGCAAATATAAAGAAGAGAAAGAATAGGCATGAATAAAAATGCTTTCAGTACTGTAAAATGAATTATGAATAATTTACATCTGTGTATTATATGCGCACTTGTGTTATAAGTATCTGGGAGTGGAGTGAAGAATATGTGATCCTATAAACTCTAGATTTTCATATTTGCATTTATGATGGGTATAATTTAAAAAAAAAACTTATGAATAGATGGAAAGGGATTTGTTTGTGAAATATAAATCACTAACCAATAAGAAACAGCAACTGTATACATTACTAGCTCAGTATATAACTATAGGCAGTGGCTTATCCCATGATCTGGTGATTCGTGTGGGTGTGGTAGGAATACATGTGGGTTGACGGAGGAGCAAATCATCTTGTACAATTTATTATGCTTGTTATGTGTATTTATATATATATATTTCACTTTCTTCTCAATCCACTGCTGAATGATGGCCTCACCTATGATCTTCCAATTTTCCTGGTCTTCTGCTTTTGCCATCCAGCTCTTTCTAGCCAGTTTTTCTATTTCATATGCCCATTTTGTTTTTTTTATATCCTTGTCTTTTCTTTCCATTTGGTATCCATTTTGTTACTTTTCTGGTCCATCTATTGTTCATTCCTTGAGCCAGATGTCCTGCCCATCTCCATTTGGATGCTTTTACAGTTTCTGTTGCATCCAAGACTTGTCTGTGGTCTCATTCCTTTCTCTTTTTATCCATTAGTGTTATTCCTAGGATGATGCTCTCCATTCTTCTTTCCATCTTCTTTCACTTTATTTTTTCATAATTCTTTTATTTATGAATGATCAGTGTTTTTTACATAGTAGTAAGGTATATACGTAAATAATTTTGTTTTTAATAAGTTTAATTCTTGGAATTCACTTGTCTAATTGGAATTTCACAGTCCTGAGTTGTAGATAAGCTGATCTGCATATCTGTTTAGTTTCTACTACTGTAAATTCCATTAAGTCATCAGTTAGAAATGCAGAGTACACTGCAGATGGATTTTCTGGATCAAGTGGTAAAAGTAGCTCATCTTCTACTGTGCTATTGAACAAGTGTAGTGCTCCTTACTGGATTCCAGTTATTTGAAACTGAAAATTCAGAAAACTTTCTTTGTGAAATTCTTCCTCATCAGATGAAGAACTGCTCAGTAAATACAATACCCGATTGAAATCATCATCTGTATTATTCACTGCATCTTTGAAAATTCGAACTCCATCAGTTTTTTTTTTTTTTTCCCTTTCTGACAGCGGCTCAAGAAACTCATCACTAGAACATGTGGATTTCCCACATGTTTCTAGTTTGTTGGTTTTCATCAGATGCATTCTTCTTATAGAATATAGGATTTGCTTTCAGTTAGAAATAGATAAATTTTTACTCTCTACGTGTATACTGATCGAAGACTGGAAACAGCTGTCCCTATATAGTGAACAACACATCTTCCCCAACAGCCACTAATACTGCAGACAAAAGAAAAACAAGTAGTTTTATTGTAGCACTGAATAAGAGACATTTGCAGAGACAATTGCAGTCTGTATAATATATTTGTCAACAAATAGTGCAATTAAAGACAACTGCGATAAAAACAGCACTATCCTAATGCACATATCCTCTCCCACAGAAACTATGCTGCATAGACTCAAGCAAAATCATTTGTTTGATGTTAATTTTAGTTAGATACCGCCAAACACGTATCTAACTAAAAACAATTGTCCGAATATTTGTCCAAATTTTCAATTACATGAAATATAAGTGTTTGTTCAATTGTGTTTGAAATTTTCGATGTCATTAAGACAGATCACATATGCTAACTCCACATAAAATTCTACCAAAAGAGTCTCAACTAACTTGGTGTATGGACTTTGTGTCAGTGAGCCCACCTAACACAGAAGAGGCACACAAACAGTAATGAGAAGTCCTGTGGATATGATAAATGTCTGAAACACTTCTTGACGTGAGCATGTTAATATTAAAACTATAACCCCCATTCCTTTGTTCGAGTCAAAAGTCTTTCGAATTTTCCTGAAGGGAATTAACATCAGCAGTGCTATTTATAATTCTCCCCGACTTTGCATCATCAGCAAACTACTGAAGATACCCAGTCAGTCCACATGATATATCATTTACAAACAAGAGATACTGCTTCTTCATACAAGATTTACTGATATTGTTTAGAGCCAATCACCAATCCATTTAACCAGTATATACTATCTATTCCCATTCTCTGCAGCTTGTACACCAATTTATCATGTGGTAAGCTATAAAATGAATTTGCAAAGTCCAAGAATAACACTATATATGATTCTTCATTATCTAATACACTTCTTACCTTATAAAATGCAAGTAAATTGCTAAAACATGACCTATCCTTAACAAATCCTTGCTGATCATCATAAAAAATACTTTTTCCATCAACTCAATCTGTATTCTATTCATAACCAATTTCTCCAACACCTTGACTACAACTGCAGTTATACAGACTGGTCTGTAATTGGAAACTCCCACCCTATAACCATCCATGCGGTGTGATACTATTTTGACTTCTTTCCACTCCTTAGGAACCTTATCTATTGCAAACCAGGTCAGCGGCATAGCCAACTGTGGTGCACATTCCTTAAGAATACGTGGCAATATGTCATCCATTCCTACAGCGTTATTAACATCTAACCCAATCAACACCTGATTCTTTCACTTCTATTTCTCCTAATACTTCCTTCCCTTCTACATATTTCATGGCATTATTTACATCAGTATGATATATGCTGATAAAGTGCTCATTCAATAATTTTACTATATCCTTTGCAACAGTTGCTCTGTTCCTATGACCGATTACCCACCAGTGTCAACCTGCCATAATTATTCTTCCTTTTGCTTGCTATTATAAGAGAAGAATTTCCTTGAATTAATCTTGACCTGCCCAGCCAATCTCCTCTCATACTGCATATTTTCTTTCTTTACCATGTTCATCACCTTCCTAGCTTGCACTTTATACTCTTCACAGATCCGATCGCCACCAACTGTTTTGTACCTCCTTCATAGCATTTTCTTTTCCTATGCAGGTTGCTTGATTTCACTGTCATCCATTTCACTCCTGCTCTGTTTATTTGCTTAACCCTTGGTATAGAGTTATACATTGCTTGTGTCAAATACTGCCTTATGAATTTCCATGCACTGTCAACATCTTTTCTGCACAGCTCATCTACCCAACATATTGATGCTAATTGACTACAGAGCTTCCCATAATCACCTACCTTATAATTCCACATATATCCATTTTCGGCAGTAACCTTTTCTTGTTTCACCACTTCTCAAACAAATACCTCATGATCACTCTCGCCAACTGGCAGCAGTGTCAGTACCTCATTAACAACTACATCTTGTGAAGTTATCACCAAATCCAAACACTAAAGCCTCTAGTTGCGGCAGTCATACTGCTTAAGATATTTATCCCTCAGAAATTCAACAGACTCGCTCTGTTTTTGTACACTATCTCTGCATAATATCTTGCATAACACTAAATGATGATCACTTCTAATTTCAAATCCCCTATATACTCCTGAACCAGTGGGAAAACATTGCTATCAATAATAACAGTCATTGAAACTTCTTATTCCCTCCATCTTCTCTCCATGCGAATTTGTGCACATTTTTATTTTGAAGCATGGTGTTAGCAATAACTAGTCCATGTCCTGAGCAAAAATCTAGCAGATACTTACCATTGTTACTAGCTTTTTCTGTTTTCTCTAAATTTTCCCAAGACATTTCTACACCTCTGAATCAAAAAAATTCGAATAATCAAAGAAAATGTGTTGAATGATTTGCAATTCTAATTTATTGCATAGAAAATAATTTTTACCAAATGTGAATTAGAATCATCTAAATCAACATATTGTGTAGATTTTATAACCATGCAAACACAAAAATATAATATAAATTATAAGAAACTGTTATTTGAAAACATTCACAAAATTAGAATATTCCAAATTTTTTTGATTGGTTTTGAGGATTGCATACAAATAGCATATATTTCATTAGCTGTAGGACTGACTCGTGTGAGGAATCAAAATATTATAATATTCCAAATTTTTCTGATTGATTTTTAGCAGTGCATAGAAACAGCATATATTTCATTAGCTGCAGGACTTACTCATTTGTGAGGAATCGTTTAGTGCGTGGATTTTCAATTAATCATTTGCTAAACATGGATTGAACATTGAAGAATATTGTGAAAAAGAAACCACTTCCAAAGTGTAAGGTATTTTCACAAGAGATAAAAAGAACTAGGTGTGAATGTGCTTAAATCTATGACATTGAGACGACTTCACAAATTGGATTTTAAGTCATGTATGCCTAAGACAAAGCCACTTATGACTTCCAAGCAAAAGGCAGCTAGAGTGTGATGGTGTGAGCAAAGACTTTTGTGGGGTCAAGAGGACTGAAAAGGGTACTTTTTAGTGATGAAAGCATGTTTAGAGTGTCCCATGGTCATCAAGGATATACGTGTTTGGCATCTTAAGCAAAAAGCATTTGATAAAGAATGCATGAAATGTTCGGTGAAAATTGCAACCTCTCTCGTGGTATGAGCTTGTAGGACCGCAGTGGGTCCAGGTAGGCTGTGTTAGAAAGAGTCAATTCCAAAGTATACTGAAATTCTTGAGCACATGTTACTGGCATTGGAAGATTTATGTAATGGTGATTTCCTTTTTCAGCAAGATTCAGCTTCTTGTCACACTTCCAAGACCACTATTAGATGACTCAAAGAAAGGCAAATCAGTGTAATTTCTTGACCAGCAAACTCACCAGATTTAAACCCCATTGAGAATTTGTGGGGAATCATGAAGAAACGTCTTCAAGAAGTTGCCCCAAGAAACAAAAATAAACTTGTTTCTGGTCTGTAGACTTAGTAAATAATATGCCCAACCATTTACAAATGGTCATAAAAACTAAGGGAAGGATGCAACAAAGTACTAATTATCATGTTGTTTCCCTTTGACTTATTATTCAAAAAAAATTATTCTAATTTTTTGATTCAGTGGTATATATGTCTGGTAATCATTTCCTACACTAACTGTTTAGCTAGATCTCTAATGAAGACCAACTCTTTCTTGGTTTTGTTGTTGTGTCAACTGCCTTCTCTAATGCCTCAAAAAATTCTTGTTTCTTTGTTAGTAGAACCTTTTGTGGAACCATAGGCACAAATAAGTCTCATTCATTTCCTCATTTTGATATTTGCCCTCATCAGTACTTGTTATTGCTTGCCATTCAAGAACATTATCCTCATTTTTATTATTGAATAATATAGCTACTCCTTCTTTTCCCTGATTGTTATTGCCCAAATATAGCATTATATTTATATTGAGCTTGTTATTAATCCTTAATTTTATTTGACTGCACACAGCAGGCTGGTGCTTGTTTATTCTAATATTTAAAGACGATGTATTTTCTCTTTTAAAAATCATATATTTCATCTTATACATCTTGAACTTCAGTTTCCTCTCTACTAAAATGCCAAAATCCCTTGTCCGATCAGTTTCTTCTAGCATAATCCCTCCAATATAATACACCATTGGATATCTTATTATACCCAAGTCCTTAACTTTACATTTATCAATGTTGAATTGACAGCAATTTTAACATGCCCACAGTTCCAATTTATTCAAATCATTCTGAAGTATTGTATGTCATTTGCATTCCTGATTATCCTACCTAAGGTAGAAGTGGAGGAATTTTTTGAGGCTTTAGAAAAAGCAACTGACACAATGAAAAAGGAAAAGTTGGTCCTTGTTGGCGATCTAAATAGCAGAGTAGGAAATGATTGTCAGACATACAAAAATAATTTGGGAAAATTTGGAGAAAAGAGCAAAGCTAATAATAATGGCAAATATCTGTTGGATTTCTGCTCAGGACATGGACTGGTTATTACTAACACCATGTTCCAACATAAAAATGTGCACAAATTCACATGGAGAGAAGAGGCTAGGAATAAGAAAAGTCTCATTGACTATGTTATTGTTGATAGTGATGTTTTCTCCCTGGTGCAGGACACCAGAGTGTACAGAGGATTCGAAATTGGAAGTGATCACTATTTAGTCTTGAGCAGGATAAAATTGAATTTCATATTGAAAAGAATAACATGTAAGAAAGTCTTAAAGCGAATAAAAGTTGAGCAGCTCTCAGATGTGAACTGTAGACTAAAATACAGAAATATTATTGAAAAGAAAATGAAAGAGTTTGAGAACAGGAATCAAACCTTGGAGATTCAGTGGCAAACTCTGAAGGAAACATTGATTGATTCTGCCAGAGAGGCATGTGGTGAGGTTGTGTGCAAGGATAAAAAAATCAGAACTCCCTGGTGGACACAGGAAGTTAAAGAGGCAGTGAAGGAAAAGAAGAAAGCATATCAAAAGTTCCTGGCAAATAAGTCAGCTTTTACTCTTACAGAATACAGAGACAAATGTAAGAAAGCTAAACAGTATGTAAAACTAGCTAAACAAAAGTCATGGGAGGACTTTGGCAAGAATATAGAAAATAAATATCAAGAAGGTGGCAAAATATTCTGGAGGTTGTTGAAGAAGCTTAGGAATGGAGGAAAGAGTGCTGTAAAAGGAATTAGAGATGATAAAGGTGAAATGAAAACAGGAGAAAAAGATATCCTTGAAGTATGGAGTAATTACTTTGAAAAACTGCTAAATGAAACAAGCGGTGATGACAGCACAGTGATAAAAAACACTGACCAGGCATGCAGTCAGGAATACATATCCATACTTGAAGTAGAAAAAGCCATCAAAGGCTTGAAATGTGGAAAGGCAGCAGGGGTAGATGATATTCGACCAGAAATGCTGAAGTATGGTGGTATAAGAGTCTTACAGTGGCTGCACTGCATAGTTCAGAAAGCCTGGACAGAGGGACGAATTCCCGATGATTGGAGTAGAGCTCTCATAGTACCCATATATAAAAAGGGAAATAAAACTGAATGTGAGAATTACAGAGGTATTTCCCTACTGAGTGTTCCTGGCAAGATCTATGCAAGTATACTTGAGAAACGGTTGAGAAGAATTGTGGAAGAAAAGCTTGGTGAAGAACAAGCTGGATTCAGGCCAAATAGAGGCTGTCAGGATCAGATATTCACTTTACGACAAATAGTCGAGAAAGCATGGGAATATAACAAAGATCTGTATTTAAGTTTTGTCGATTTGGAAAAGGCATATGACAAGGTGCCAAGAGAGAAGCTATTCAATACGCTGCAGTTATATGGTGTCAATGGGGCATTATATCAAGCAATACTTAGTGTTTATTTGAGTTGTGAATCAGCAGTTAGAATTGAAGGAAGTATGGGAAGATGGTTTAATGTTAAATCTGGTGTGAGACAAGGATGTACATTATCCCCTCTGTTATTCATTATCTATATGGATCACATTATGAAGGAATGTGGTATTAAACCTGATATCAAAATTGGAGATGTTAATGTCAGCTCTTTGCTTTATGCGGATGATGTTATACTTCTAAATAAATCCGCTACAAGTCTGCAAGATTCTCTGACTAAATTGAATAGCTGTTGTAATAGATATGGTATGAAGGTCAGCAATAAAAAGACAAAGACAATGAAAATAGGCAGAATCATTGAAAATGTCAACTGTGTTGTGAATGGAGAACCTGTGGAACAAGTAAAACATTTCAGCTACTTAGGCACAATTTTTACTGAAGATGGTAAACTAAATATAGAAATAGACAACAGAATCAGCAAAGCTGGTATCGTGGGAAGTCAATTGAATAAATTCATATGGAATAAGAAAGAAATTAGTCGGAACACTAAATTAGCTGTATACAAGACTGTGTTCAAACCAATTTTAACTTATGGATCTGAGAGCTGGGTCAGAAGTAAAACACTTGACCAAAGACTAGAGACCGCAGATATGAGAGTCCTGAGAAAGATTAGAGGCGTGAACAGATGGCATCAATGGCAATATCATATTAAAAATGAGGATATTAGGAAAGAACTTGACATTGTCAGCATCCAGGAATGCGTTAGCAGAGCTAATCTCAGATGGTATGGTCACTTAAATAGAATGGGAGAGGAAAGATTAGCAAAACAAGTGTTCTCTGCCAGGTTGGCAGGAAAACGACCCAGAGGAAGACCAAGATATAGGTGGATTGATACGGTACAAAGTGCCTTAGACGATAGAAATATAAGATCTGATAATGTTGGAGTCTTGACAAGTGCCAGACTGATTTGGAGGAAAATTGTAGATAGGAAGTTAGTAATGATGTAATTTTTTCATGTAGTACTGTCATATCCTGTACGCCCCTTGAGGGTACATGGCAGGAATTTGATGATGATGATGATGATGATCTTTGCATCATTAGCAAACAATATATCATCTGTCAAATCCTTCCTAGTGTCATTAATGTAAAGACCAAATAACAACAGTTCAAGGACTAATCCCTGTGGTACACTACTAGTCACCTTTAAATCTTGCAGACTCACACCCCAATACACCACTTTTTGATATTGGTCAGTCAGGCATCTTATCCAAGCTTCCTGTCAAAAACCCTTAGCAAAGTTTTCAGAAGTATGTATATCCATTCCCCTTGTCAAACTCATCTGTAACACTTACAAAATGGGAGCAGATTACTTAAACATGACCTTCCTTTAGTAAATCCATGCTGTTTACTAAGATATACTGTCAACCCATGTTGGTATGCAAGTTCCTAACAACTATTTCTAAGTCTCTGCCATCACTCCAGAGATACTGATAGGTTAATAGATACATCAGTCTTTGTACCACCCTTCTGCACTGGGGTTATCATACATTCTTTCCATTCCTGTGGATCATCCCCATTCTGAGACTCAAATTATGTAGCCTGGTGAAAAGAAAAATCAGTTCAGCTGAATGTTCATACATCTGTGCTGATAACCCATCAGTCTCTATCACCAAATTCATATTCAGTTTATGTAATAACTCTGTTATCTTCTCTTCATACATCCGAGTTTCTTCCTCCAGTGTAATGGTGGCATTGAGCTCAATGTTGCATACACCTGGCTCTTAGCAGAATGGACACTGGTTAGGTTAAGTTTAGTCTGGTTAGTTGAACTCTGTTTTCTGTGTCTGTCACCTGCATTCAGCAGAGTTATTCTTTTGGGTTGTCATTTTCTTTTCATACTCAGTTTTCTCTACAAAACTTCTGGTCTGTGCCTTATAATTTTCATAACTGACATCCTTGTGCATATGCAATTTTTACAAATCCCTTCCACGTCTTTTTCTTAAGAATCTTGCTTAACACATTCATGCAAGGAAGATGTTTTGCATGTTTATTGTAACCCATGGGACTTTCTCATTACCATTTGTGTGCTGCTTTCGTGCCATGCAGGAGGACTGAATTGATGCAAAGTTTATACGGCATATTGGTTGCAACCCTTTTGGTAGAAATGCCATTTGTTTGTGTGCCACTCTGCATTGGGCTGGCAGGCAGCCTCACTGACAACACAAAGTTTATGCAGCATGTTAGTTGCAACTCTTTCGATATAATTTTATTTGTAGTTAGCATTTGTGATCTGTCTTAATGACATCAAAAATTTCAAATGCAATCGAACAAACACTTATTTCATGTAATTGGAAATTTGGACTAATGTTAGGACTATTGTTTTTAGTTAGATACAACAAATGATTTTGCTTGAGTCTATACAGCATAGTTTCTGTGGCAGGGAATGTGCTTCATTAGGTAGTGCCATTTTTATCCCAGTTGTCTCTCTTTACCTTATTTAGTGATACAATAATACAGTATAGTGGCTGTTAGTGATTTAGATTTCACTAACAAATCCCTTTCCATCTATTCATACATCTTCAAGGCCCACCTTTCCTAATTGGGTTGTGGGGGCAATAGCTGCAAGAGGAACTTTCAATGGTCACGATCCTCTGCCACCAAGCTCAGGTGTTCTGGTGGGATTCCCAAACATGTCCACCCAAGGTTTTGGATATAATATATCCAGCGAGTCCTTGGCCTTCCACGTGGTCTCCCACCCTCTGGCTTGGCAAAGAGGGCCTGCTGAGGGAGCCTCTCTTGTGGCATTCTGACCAGGTACCCGTACCAACGTAACTGTGATCGCTCAACACGGAGAAGCAGTGGTTGAGTATTGAGGATTTCCCGAAATGCAGAGCTTCTGACTGTCAATTCTTGTCAGCCCCGCAACCCCTTAAAGGAACCTCATTTCAGCCGCTAGGATTCGTGTCCGCATTCTTTCAGTCATTACCCAACTCTCATGACCATAGGTGAGGGGACATAGACTGTATTGAAGACAGCCAGCTTTGCCTTCTGGCTTAACTCCCGCTTCAATTCTACCGAACGGCCAAGCTCCCGCAATACTGAGCTTGCTAAGCCAATTCGAGTATCTAGCTCTACGTCCTATTTTCCATCATTCGTGAATATGGACCCAAGGTATTTAAACTTCTCCATCTGCCTCATTGGGACTCCACTTACATGTAGAGTGCACTGGGATGGTTGTCTTGAGCCCACAAATGTTTCAGTTTTGGCCACACTAATCTTCCTTCCGGCATCTGCACAAACAGCTACAAACCTATCCAGGGTGCGCTGGAGGTCATCTGTGGAAGAGCTAAGCAGAACTAGGTCATCTGCAAAAAGCAGATGTCCAGTGCTACATCTTCCAATTCTGACACACTCACTGCCTCGGCTGTGCCCATCAATCCAGTCCATAAATATTATGAAAAGGAGGGGTGACAGAACACACCCTTGGTGGAGGCCAACGGAGACTGTGAAAGGTTCAGACTTTGTGCTGTTTACCCTGACACAAAACTCTGGACATTCATACAGGGACTTACATGGATGGCAGCTAATAGTTGGCCATCCACTCCATACTCCTGTACTACTTGCCAAAGCTTATCCCGAGGAACCCGGTCATTTGCCTTCTCCAAGTCCACAAAACATGTGTAGACATTCTTGGCATATTCCCAAGATTTCTCAAAGACTTGCCTTAAAGTGAAGATTTGATCAGTTGTGCTTCTATCAGGACAAAAGCCACATTGTTCTTCCCGGAACTTTGACTCAACTATGCTCCTGCACCATTTTTCCAAGCACCTAGCATACACTTTCCCAGGCAGGCTGAGCAGAGAGATGCCACAATAGTTACTGCAATCCTTCTGATCTCCCTTCTTGAAGACTGGTATTATTATGCCTGTCTGCCATTGCTTTGGTGCTCGCCAGATATCTAAACAGCCTGACACACTCCAGTCAGCCAGAGAACACCGTCTTGATTTAAGGCTTTTAGCATTTCGGGCCGAATTTCATCATCGCCAGCAGCCTTGCCCAATTTTAGCGATTTTATTGCTAAATGGAGCTCTTCTGCTGTGAGACTAGTCATTGCCCCGATCTGTGCTTCTTGGATGTCCACAACTGCTGGGCCACCCGGGTTAACGCTCTCCATCTGTGGAGGACATCCTTCTCCGTTGTTAAAAGTGCACCATCAGAGGCCTTAATTGCCCTTGCTGTGCACGATTTCCTCCCTCGAAGGCGGTGGATGATCTGCCAGAATACTTTGTTTGCATTTGCATAGGATGAGTCTAATCTTTCTCCAAAGGATTCCCAAGCCTTCTGCTTTGCTGTCTTTACTGCCTCAGCAGCAGCTTTTCATGCCTCAGCATGCCACGAACGCATCTCAGGTGACCTGACCCTAAGCCATGTTAGGTAGAACTCCTTTTTTGCCCGGACAGTTTTTTGGACTACGTGTCCTTTTCTCACTGCCCGTTGCCACGCTGAGCTGCTTTCTACCACAGCATGAGAGTGCAGAGGCAGTGACAGCTGTTCTGAACAGCTTCAACTCCTCCTCAACATCTGCAGTATGCTTGGGAATCTCTTTGAACCTGGAGGAAATGTCATCTGCAAAATTCTTCCTCACAGCCTCATTTTCCAATTCCTGCAGAAATTAATGCGGTATAGCTGCTTAGGCCTACCAGCATTGATGGTAGCATCTGGTTTCTGAAGCCGTAGAATGCACACAACAAGGTGGTGGTCAGTTGACAGTTCTGCTCCTCTTCTCACACGAACATCCAACACTGAGAAAAATAGGTCTGCTGAGACTATAAAGAAGTCAATCAGAGACCTTTGTTCTAGTGTATCCCTGTACCAGGTATACCTATGAACTTCTCGGTGCTGGAAGAAGGTATTCATTATGGACAAGCTGTTAGTACAGCAGAAGTTCAATAATTTCAACCCATTTGCGTTAAGGTCGGGTGCCGTTCCTCCCAACCATATCCCTCCATGTCTGTTCTCATCTGTTCCAACATGTGCATTGAAGTCACCCATTAGCAGGACTGATTCCCTGTCTGTCACCCTGTCAAAAGCAGCATCCACTTCTTCTAGGAAGGCAGAGTATTCTGACTCCAGATTAGGTGCATAGGCTTGCACCGCAGCCAAATCATGGTTTTTCATCTGAAGCCATAACACACATACCCCCCCCCCAATGGGATCCACTCAGCAACACAGTCTGACAGCTGGGGGCTTGTGAGTATCCCCACACCCACCTGAGCAGACATTGTCAGGCTCACACCAGAGTAGTAGAGCTTCTACCCCTTATCCAGGTCGACAGTTCCAGAGCCTCTCCTCTTGGTCGAAGAAAGCCCGACTAAGTCTAGACGCTAGCACTTGGCTTCCCCGACCAGTTCCAACTCCTTCCCTGTCAGAGAGCTGTTCCAGTTGCCTAAAGCCATTGTCTGGTGCCGTTGTCGTTACCATTTCCATCCTTTTGCAGAACCATTTCTTTGCACTGCCCCTTTTTGATGGCCTGATCATGTTACAGTGTTTGATAATGTCCTGTTAGCACAAGGCGAAATGACACAGCAAAATAGGAAAGATTCCCCTCGAATACTCTAATAGCATTTGGGGGAAGGAGCAAGAAGAGAAGAAAGAAAGAAGCAAGGGAGGAAGAGGAGGGACCAGTCTACAGATAATATAACAGATGTATATTACATGAAGTAAGGCATCTATTCATAAGTTTTTTTAATTATGCCCAGCATAAATGTAACTTCAAAATGCAATTAATGAGATTTCACTCCTACCCTAGGGATGTGCATCCCATGCACTGCTGATATCTTTTCCACTTAGCAACTTACACCATGGGCCAAAACATTGGATACTTCTCAGTTTGTCATAATTTCCTGCTTTGTAGTTCAGTTCCGATCAAGAGAAAGACCCAGGAGGAGGTGGGCAGAAGACTTTTTAAACCCAGGCAAACAATTGACTAATATAGGAAGCCAAGAAAAAGAAGAAAGTAGTTCTGAATGGAACATCTTTATACTCTGACACTATAATCGGATTCATTACTCTTTGATCTCAAATTCCTTCTGTCACATGCTTGAAGTTGTCTTGCAACAGTTCAGTAAATTTGGTCTCTTTCTTCTCACGAGATTTCACTGCTACCTAATCAATGTTTGGGTGTTAATAATCCATGTTGACTGCTAATTTAGTATCCATCAGGCTGATTTGGTGATGCATTTTGTCATCACCAGCAACCTGCTCTCTAGATTTATAATACTCCACTATGTATTTGATCTTGTTAGAATCCACATCTCACCATATAGGCTTCAAACTCACTACTACATGGAGAATTGTTACTATATTGCAGTCCTAACTTTCTATATCCTAACTGGACTCAAATCATCCAGCATCATACCCCCCCCCCTTTCCTCTCCTATCTTGTCTGTTCTTCTTAAAAATGCTGTACCCTTTACACTTGATGCCATTTAGTATATTTGATAGCATATACTCTGAAATTCAGGTCTCACTAATGCCTACAATTATAGATCTAACATATTCACCAAGGCAACAAACTGTACCCCCTTTGTTCATGACATTCCTGGCATTTGTGTACAGTCATAAAGTATTCTGCATGTCCCAGTCGGACAACTTTCATATCCCTCTTCATATCTCATGCTTCACCTAAAACTGGATGAGTACACAGTCATCCTTTCCTCACAATCACTCCTTGACAATGCACATTTGTATCATTAACAGAGTTGCATAACTTAGTTGCTCTTACACATATATTCTCATTATTCTTACCATCATGATCTATTTTCCCTATATTAGGCATTCAAATGTATGAGTTATTAGAATTTTGCACATTTCTACACATTAAGCACATCTGGGTTAATCTCGTAACATAATTTCAGTTTTCATTCTAATCAAATAATCAGTGACATTCTCTATAAAAGCAAGGAAAGAGTCAGTACTCTCATTAGGTATATTATAATTATAACCATTAGTTTGGTCTTTATGCGTGTGTAATAAATAATGAGGTGTCATGACTTTCATAGACTGATGCTTTAAAGTCAATCAATAGCATAGTCAGTAGATAGCCATGCTTCCTCTTCTGAATCTACTCACAGTTATGAAGACTCTGTAGCTCTGTTGGTATTGACAGTGCATTTTGATTGGAAAGGCCAGGATTTGAATCTCATCTTTGCTGGTATTCAAACCCAGAATTAGCCAGTCTCATATGGAAGCAACAGGGTTTTTCATCCTGCATTACTGCTAGAAGAATATGCAGACATAATACATTGATCTCATAGCCTTAGTTTGTTTAACCATAATTCTAAATAACAGCAGCTCAGGTTTATAGACCATAATTGTCAGTATGTAAGGAGAGTCATCTTCTGTTAGTCAAATCAGCGTAAAATCCAGGAAATCGAATTGATGGTAATAGAAGTGAAACAGTCTATAAACCTGAGCTGCTGTTATTTAGAATTATGGTTAAACAAACTAAGGTTATGAGATCAATGTATTATGTCTGCTAAGTGCATATTCTTCTAGCAGTAATACAGGATGAAAAACCCTGTTGCTTCCATATGAGACTGGCTAATTCTGGGTTTGAATCCCAGCAAAGATGAGATTCAAATCCTGGTCTTTCCAATCAAAATGCACTGTCAATACTAACAGAGCTACAGAGTCTTCATAACTCTGAGTAGATTCAGAAGAGGAAGCATGGCTATCTACTGACTATGCTATTGATTGACTTTAAAGCATCAGTCTATGAAAGTCATGACACCTCATTATTTATTACACACGCCTAAAGACCAAACTAATGGTTATAATTATAATATAACCATTAGTGCTTTCATGTTCATTGCCATTTTTAGCATTTTTCATCCAACAGTTGGTATAGCTTGTTTCCATTGAGCAAAAATAAAATCTGATAGTCTCATATACATGATTGGAAGGGTGTGCCTTTGTGTCATTGACAGCCATCATGAGTTTTGATTTGTCCAGCTTAATGAAAGTGTCTGTGTCACATGTCAGTTTCATCAAGTGCAGGAAGTTCTGTCTCTCTAGTTAGTAACCACAAAACAGTGGGAATTTAATTTGCTGAAATGAATGTTGCAGTTTTTATCTAACTTATGTATGTCATCCTTTAATGGCTAATTTGTTTCTGTGAAAGTTAAGGATGATAGCATTGCATGTTTTTATGTACTGCCATCTTGTTATGTCAACACTACAAGCTTGCATAGCTTGCTGGTGCTTTTAGCAGAAGGCATGTAATTGTCAAGGTGATGTTCATGAATGGGTTCAAACTTGCTTTCTAGTGGCTCAATTTTGTGAGAGAATGTCTTACATAGAGTAATAAGATGCTGTTCCATATAGTAGATGCACTTTCCAAAGATTTTAAACAAGTGTTTCACTGAAGGGAGGTTGCCAAAAAGTTTAAATACACAAACGTTTCAGTTTTTGCACATAAAACTTGCCAACATGGCAAGTTTTATGTGCTGAACAATGTATTGTTTAGTACTTGCCCATTGGACAAATGATGTGTGACATTGTCTCATACTTCTTGCTTGTCATCTGTCAGGCATATGAAAAATCATTAAGTGTGCTTTCTAGAGAAACCAAAGTTAGGTTAGAAGGGAAAAGACTTTGCATTCCAGGTTTATAATTCACTGATAATTTCAAGAAATTCTTAATTATATTTTTAAGTTTCTAAAGGTGTGTAATTATATTTCATTTTTCATTAATCAGATATGACTAGCATGTCTGAGAGAAAGAATAAGCATGAATGTAAATAATTTCTTACAGTATCCAGCAATTTGCAGTTGTGGTATTATGAGTGGCGCAGTTAATTACTCTGGTAGGGAATGAATTATGTCATCCTATAAACTCTGGTTACTCGTGCAAATTTATGAAGGACTTCGTTTTGAAAAATCAGATCTTTTTTTTGCATTTATCTATTCTTATTATGTCATCCTCCGTAGTTCTGTCAGTACAGATGAAGCCCTTTGGTCGGAAAGACTGGGGTTCAATTCCGTGAGGAACCTTTATCTGGTCTCTTTCGACTAAAAGTGAGTTAGCCAGTCTCATATGGAGGTAGAGGGTTTTTTCCTCCCAGAAACTTGGGTTTTTCATCCCTCAAAACAGACAAACCGGCCAGTAGAACACACAATTTACAGACAAGAATACCTGGAGGCATATGGGTTAACCACCTTATCCTTGTATTACGGTTAAGGAATCCAAGGATTCTTGGAAGGCCATGGGCACTTAAATGCCTATTAAGCCACTGATGGATGGATGGATCTATGCATATTAATGAGCACATGGAGAGAAAATGCATCAAATTATCAAGTACAGTCACAGCATTTGTCTGAGCATCAGTTATATGTATATATTGATTGAGCAATTAGCAAACAAATTGATGTGTGTGTGTGTGTTGTTGTAGACTGCTAGACAGTCTTTTTTTTATAAAACATAGGATTCGCCTGCCTATTCCCTATAACAGAATAAAAGACTAATTATAATGAGAGCCAAAGGCTTCAATTCGGCGACATGAACTTATTTAAGTTAAGGGATATTATATGGAGGTAGAGGGTTTCTTAGCTGAATAAGAAACTCAAAGAGTTTCATGCCGAATATAGAAACTATATGAATTTCGGTGATTCCAAGCGTAAGCAAATACCTGGATAGAGCAGCAACTGACCCTTGAAAGTAGTGCAAGCTGAGGCAACTCATAGAAAGGGTGCAGCAAGCTCCGATCACTATTCTTGATATTTACCCATAATGTGAACTTAACTCCTAGGAGTTGTATTATTGTTCAACATTATGAGAGAAGGTCACTACCCAGACCAGTTTCGACCTTTTTTGAGGTCTCATCAGTGAGTAGGTAGACCAAGTTAATACCAAGTTTGTAGCGAACAGAACTTGCATCCCTTCTATGAGAACCCTTCAATTCTCATAGAAGGGATGTAAGTTCTGTTTGCTACAAACTTGGTATTAACTTGGTCTACCTACTCACTGATGAGACCTCAAAAAAAGGTCGAAACTGGTCTGGGTAGTGACCTTCTCTCATAATGTTGAACAATAATGCAACTCCTAGGAGTTAAGTTCACATTATGGGTAAATATCAAGAATAGTGATCGGGGCTTGCTCCACCCTTTCTATGAGTTGCCTCAGCTTGCACTACCTTCAAGGGTTAGTTGCTGCTCTATCCAGGTATTTGCTTACTCTTGGAATCGCCGAACTTCATATAGTTTCTATATTCGGCATGAAACTCTTTGAGTTTCTTATTCGGCTAAGAAACAATATGGGATATAATATCCCTTAACTTAAATAAGTTCATGTCGCCAAATTGAAGCCTTTGGCTCTTCATTATAATTAGTAATTTAATAGGACACCTTGGCAATTCTCATAGAAGGGATGTAAGTTCTGTTCGCTACAAACTTGGTATTAACTTGGTCTACCTACTCACTGATGAGACC
Organism: Typopeltis vanoorti; assembly: GCF_054136105.1. NCBI lineage: Eukaryota > Metazoa > Arthropoda > Arachnida > Uropygi > Thelyphonidae > Typopeltis > Typopeltis vanoorti. The sequence continues at coordinate 144,460,747 of NC_143553.1, forward strand.
TCAAAAAAGGTTGAAGCCGGTCTGGGTAGTGACCTCTCATAATGTTGAACAATAATACAACTCCTAGGAGTTAAGTTCACATTATGGGTAAATATCAAGAATTGTGATCGGAGCTTGCTCCACCCTTTCTATGAGTTGCCTCAGCTTGCACTACCTTCAAGGGTCAGTTGCTGCTCTATCCAGGTATTTGCTTACGCTTGGAATCGCTGAACTTTATATATAGTTTCTATATTCTGCATGAAACTCTGAGTTTCTTATTCGGCTAAGAAACAATATGGAATAAAAGACGTTAGTTGATTTATTTATAGGATTCATTTTTATGCCCTAAGACATTTTTATTCTCATTCCAATAAAACTATAGTAAATAAATCGCCCTTCCACACCATACACACTACAACCACTGCACTCCACAAGTGCAAGCAAAACAAAATAAATGTATTGTTTAGTGGATATTAATAAATGTATTATTTAGTATTTTTGATCTCAGATCTGTTCCTTTAGTTCTTTAATCCTTTAAACTCCAAAAACTTCAGTTTACAGAGTTTACTTCAAAGAAAAGGGCCTGGCTAATCCTAAAACACCAGCAAGACTTATCTTGTTTTTGGAAATCACCTCAGGAATAAAGAATTGTAAAGCTTTATACAAAATCTGCAGAGCTTGAAAAATGCACTTTGCTTGCCCATGATGTGCAAGTTTTTAGTTGATAAGTAAAAAAATCAGAAGTTTGTTTTATTAATGTAATGCTGATTCTGTTTTGTCATAAATAGTTTTTTGTATGATGAGTATATAGAATTTTCAACCAAAAAACAAATGTGATGTAAAATAACTGACAGTGAGTTCAGTTTCATTGTTGAAATGAAAAGCAGTAAGTACATTTGAGGTCATCTGGTGTGAGATAGAGACTAACTGGACAAAATATATAGTTTGTTGCTTCTATAACCAGAGAATGTAAGGGAAGATGTTGAATAGTATGCATCAGCAAATAAACTCAGTGAGTGAAAAGGTGGATAATTATTATGGACGAATTCAACTATGGAAACAGATTGGAAGGAAGAAAGGTCACATAGGCAAAAAGAAATAGAATTTATGCAGCTACTAAGGAATAATTGAGGCAGCATGTGATGAAAGGTGCTAGGGGGATTGAGAGTGTTGGATCTTGTGATTGCATCTGGGGATTTGTCTATAATGAAAATGGCTACATTCTGCCATTTTCTGAGAGTGATCATGTTCTTTTGACCTGGGTGGATAAATGTGTGGATTTTTTGCTAAAGAAGAGTTACATGTGGAATTACAGAGCTGGTAGTTATGACAAACTCAGTAGACTGCTTGGAAAGGTGCCATGGGATCACAAACTGCACTTGAAGGATGTTAGTAGTACATGAGAAGTGGTCAAAGGGTTGTTTGAAAAGGAACGGCAATTGCATATCTAGAATCAGGTGGATAAATAAAATGGGAGTTAAATGGATGAGTAGCATCATTAAGCAAGATTTGATGATAATAATAAAGAGGCTAATGGAGGACATTTAAAGAGAAAGGTGATCATCAATCTCATGTGCAGTATGAAGCACAGGCCAGAAAGAAGGCAAAATCAGAGTATGAGAGGAAATTAGCTAAATGAGCCAATGATAATCCAAGAGTCATTAGGCTTAGGTGCTAGTTTACGCTTATGTTACAATTAAATGGAATAATTACAGCCAAAAAGAAATAAGTAAAGAGCAAGTTTAATTGTTTCAATATTTTGTCTGTCACAGATACATCTTCAGGAATACAATGTTAAAATTCTCGTGGAAAGGCTTAGACGTGTTTTTTATAGGGATTCATGCCTTAGTATGTGACCAAGGTAGGTGGTTTTCCTTTTCTTAATGGATTTCAACAGATTCCTATCTTCTCCAATCATCTCTAATTAGTTTTTTTGGCAATCCATGGGACTCTAAGAATTCTTCAGATCCACATCCCAAAGGCCTTTAGTTTAATTTCACAATATTTTGATAATTTCCAGGTTTCTGCTCCATATAGCAGTGTTGACCATACGTAGCATTTAGACAGCCTAATTCTTGTTTTTGAGGTCAGAATGTTTTTATGCTAATGAAGGTTAATCTAGCAAGTTCTATTCTTAATATTTCCTTATCACGCTTTCCATTCTCTGTAATTAGTTGACCCAAATATGTATAACTCTCTACTTGATCTAAAGTATTTCCTCTGATCTTAATATTTATATAGGTATTTTCCCTTTTTCTCTTGTTACCAGCATGGTTTTGGTTTTTTTTTTTGAAGTTGAAATTAAGTCCATATTTTTCACTTAGCTTCGGTGTCTCTTCTATTAGATTTTGAAGATTTTTTTTTATTATCAGCTAGCAGTACTGTATCATCTGCATATCTTAAGTTGTTTATATCCCTGCCTCCTATGCTGACTTCTTTAAATGCTTCTAATTGCTGGAAGGTATTTTCAGTATAGAGGTTAAACAATATAGGAGAAAGAACACAGCCTTGTCTGACACCCTTCTTTACTAGGAATTCCTCCGAGATTTCTCCTGATATTTTTATTGATGCAGTTTGCTCCCAATATAGATTTATCAGTAATATGGTATCTTTACCATCTACTCCTAAATTTCTGATGCATTTGATTAGTTGTTCATGTTGTATATTGAAAGGCCTTTGTGTAGTCAATAAAACATAAGTAGACTTCTTTCTGCTTCTCCAGATATCTTTCTATAATAGTTCTAATGTTGAAGAATCCTTCTCTAGTTCTTTCATTTTCCTGGAAACCAGATTGTTTCATTAATTTCCATTTTGATTTTATGTTTATTTCTTTCTAGGATGATATATAACATAACTTTTGTTATCTGACTGATCAGGTCCACATTTGATTGTCTTCGATTTTTTAGGTATTGGTAGGAACGTTTGAGTGCTTTAAAATCTTTTGGCAGGTGTCCAGTTTCATATATTTTGTTACATATGTCGTCAGTGATCTTATTGCCTTATCATCTAAAGCCTTTAGATATTCTGCCATATTTCCATCGTTCCTGGAGCTTTTCCTGGTTACACTTTCCTAATGGCATTTATTACTTCCCAGGTAAGAATAGTAGGCCCCTCCAAATCTTCCTGCATTGGCTTATCTATTCTATCATGATTGTAGAGTTCCTTGGAATACTCTACCTATCTATTCCTTATTTTGTCTTTCTCCATTAGGATGTTTTTACTGGTATCTTCAATGCAATGAGAGCCTACCCTTTTGCAAGATTTGCTAGTTAGCTCCTTAACTTTTTCATGAAATTCTCTGGATTTGTGCTTTTTGTCCAGAAGTTCAATTTTCTTGCATTTGTTATTGTGCCACAGTTTTGCAATCCTACATTCTTTCCTGATCTCCTTGTTTAAGTTCTTGTATTCAGGACGATTTTTGTGTTTCTTTCCTCCATCATTTTCAGTATCTTGTCATTCATCCAGGGTTTACTCATTTTTTTCTCAAATTTGGGAATTGTTTGTTTTTGTCTACCTTTTTTATGCCCTCTTTAAATTTCTGCCATTTATCTTCAATCTCATCTTTAGGGTAAGGATACTTGGTGGGATCAGGAACATTAACAGCAGTGGATTGTGCCAGTTCCTTTAAAAATTTATCTTGTATTTCTTGATTTTTAAGGGAGCCAAGATCATATTTTTCTATGTTTAGAGGTTTCATTGCTTTCTTTAATTTTATTGCTGCTTTAATGACCACAGAGTTGTGGTCTGATCCAACATCAGACCACAACCCTGGGTATGTTTTGGCTTGTAAGATGTTATTCCGGAATCTTTTTTTAATCATTATATAGTCAATGTGGGTCCTACAGCTGTCTCTGGGACTTTTCCATGCATAAAGTCTTCTAGGAGGGTTGTTAAATAAAGTATTTGCTATTTGTGCTTTAGGATGGGAGATACTCTCTCATCTATATTCTCCTGACATTTCTCCAAGAAGTTATCACCTTTTTTTGGTACCAGACAATGACATACGAAATAGAAAGTTCCACAATAAAACAGAGATTGAAGCGGAGGTTACTAGGTTTATTACTTCTAAAGACGGAACGTTTTATAAAAGCGGAATTTACAAACTTATATCTCATTGGGAAAGAGTTGTAGATTGTGAAGGTGCTTATTTTAATGAATAAAACATTTTATGAAAATTTCTGCAGTTGTTTCATTTTTATTATGAAAAACCGCACAAACTTTTTTGGTTACCTGATATTTCATTTCTTTCAGTTATTGTTTCTTGTGTGTTTTTGTGTTATTATAATTTTAACATTGTATTTCTGAAGATGTCTCTGTGACAGAATAAATATTGAAACAATTAAACCTGCTGTTTATTTCTTTCTTTTTGTGCTGTGATTATTCCATTAAATTGTAACATGATTAATCCGAAATAATTTTTTCAGTATCTGGCAAGTAAAAGGAAGAATGATTATGGTAAAATAATTTTGATGAATGCTGACGTAAAGAGGTGACCGAAACAGATGAGAGGGTTGTATTACTGAGTGAACACTTTGCAAAAGTGTATCATCCAGGTAGATGGAGATATTGCAATAACAGATGTGACAAAGACTGAAACAGAGATAGATGAAGTAGAGGTGTACATGATATTACAGAATCTTGATGTTGAATATAGCTATGGGATATGAGCTTGCATACTGTGAGAATATGCTAGAGAACTGTCAATGCCTTTGAGCGGATCATTTGAACTTCAGCCCAAGTAGAGTTGAGACTCAAGGGAGTGGAAAGAAATGGGAAATAGTTAACTCTTTATCCAAGAGCGAGCAAATAAAGTTTGCACATGAGGTATCTTCATGGCTAGGCTGCTTGTATATATAGAGGCTGATGGCTCCACATCAGTTGCCTTAGTTATTTAGTTATTCACATATGACATCCCTTGATGTTGTATGGTCACTCCCATGTCTCAGGGTTTTTCTGAGTGAAGCTTTTCTGCCCCCCCCTCTTTACACAAACATCCATGCCCATGGGCAGGATTCAAATCCATAGACTCTTGGCTGAAAAAGGAATATGCTAACCACTTGGCCAACTAGTCAGGCTATTAATTGCTTCAGTCAGGTTATTAATTGCATAATGCAAAGCACACTTCCTTTCATTATTAAAACCCTTAAGGAATAGAACAACGTAGTTAAGGATATAAATTAAATTAAACTTTAATAAATATTTTCCGATATTTCGGCAATGTCACATTGCCATCTTCTAAAGGAACTTACAAAAAAAGCACGTGCACGTAGGCACTACAAACACAGTAACTGGGAATGAAGAGATGAAGCTATTGTTCTCGTGCTTTTTTTGTAAGTTCCTTTAGAAGATGGCAATGTGACATTGCCGAAATATCGGAAAATATTTATTAAAGTTTAATTTAATTTATATCCTTAACTACGTTGTTCTATTCCTTAAGTGTTTTAATAATGCATAACCAACGTATAAGCCTGTCTACGAGAATCACACTTCCTTTCAGAAATGCATAATGCTATGCATTAAGGGAGGGTCACTACTTGACCTTTATTGAGGTCTCATCATTGGGAGTAAGTCCCAGAAAAACACTAAGGTTGGATTGATGGAGGAAATTAGTTCTATTGTATGAACGAATCCTCAAGATAGAAGTAGCAACTTATCAACCATTCAACTTCTCAGGGGTGGTGGTGATCGTTTTTACATAAAACCAACTTCTTGGTTTAATGCAAAATTCAGGAATGGGTAGATAGAAATTGGATACTGTAGGCAGGGCAGCATGGTTTTTGTGAAGGACAGGTCATGTCTCAGTAATTTACTCACTTTTTATAATAATGTAACAGCTGAGTTGAATTAGGGGAATAATTACACGATATTGGTAGACTTCACAAAAACATTAGACAACATACTGCACAGAATTCAACTATATAAATTGGAGCAGATGGGTTTGGATATGAAGCTGGTGAGGTGAATATGAGGAGTGACCAATGGATAGACATCAGACAATAGTTTATGGAAGTATTGAGTCCAGGAGAAAGCATCTGACTGGTGGTGTGTCCACTGGGCTCTGTACTTGGGCCACTGCTGTTTAACTTAGTATGTTGATTATATCAAATTATCTGAGGGGGAATATTCAATTATTTGCTGATGATGTAAAACTAAGCAGAGTGTATTTAACAAGGATGATGTGAAGATCTTGCATTGATTACTGCATTGAATGAAACAGAATTGCAAGAAAGAAATTATGGGATTTTGGGAGTGATAATGAACCCTGGGTTAAAGTTCAAAGGCAATATTGCAAAAGTGACTAAAATAGCTTATAGAATTATCTATTATTGAAGAACTCAGTAACAGAGATAAGGAAGTCATCATGCCTCTATAAGGCTGATGAGGTCCCCCCCCCCCCTTCTCAACTGTCATATACAGATCTGGTCACCTGGGTTCCTTGGAGAAGGAGAAAAGGTCCAGAGGAGAGTGACCAAGATGGTGGAAGGTCTATGATATGTTCCTTATGAGGATATCTTGAAGATTTGTGGGTTATAGATATTGGCTTATAGATGGAAAAGGGGATATATGATAGACATAAATTACTTAAAAGGTTGTTTTCAGTATGTGAGTGGTGTGGGGAGAACTCGGATCATCCCTAGAAATTATGCAAGCTTAATAAGGGCATGAAGACTAGATTTTTTGCTTGGTGAATGGAATGGGTTTCTGGAGGCAGTTGTGAATGCTTTGTTATTGAATGAGTTCAAAGCAAAAGATGACAGGTATTGTGCAAATGGTTAGTATTTGGTTTTTGAAATGTTAGTTGTTCTTCAGTGAGTACATATTCCATGGAGGTGTCCATAATAATTTTCATTATTCTTCGGATTTACAATTGGAATCATCACTGTAAAATTTTTATACCTCTATATGAGTATTTTGGTTGAATATCACTATTCGTCTTTCCATATTTCAGATTTCTGACAACTCCTACCACTGTGTTATTGCTTATTTCATTTAATAATTTTTCAGAGCAATTACTCCCAAGATCAAGAATATCCTATTCTTCAGTTTTTGTTCACCTTTATCATCCCAGATTCCTTTTACACTGGTCATTTTTTAATTTCTATTTTTTATTTTTCTGTCCTCCAGAACATTTTGCTGCCATTGTGATATGTATCTTCTCACTGCCTTTCCATGATTTATTTATCCTTTACCTAACTTGGCTTTCTCACATTTTTTTCTTATTCTTTCAGGACAAATGCTGATATATTTGCTAAGAACTTTGGATATTTTTTGTTGTTGTTTTTGTTTTTCTTTTCTGAGACTGCTGCCTTTAGTGCTGTCTTTTCTGGTTGACTCAGTTCTTATATTTTGTGACTCTCATTAGAGATTTCCAACTTTCACGATCCCTACTGCTAATACTTATATATTACAGTGTACAACTCGCAACTTGTTTTAATACTAAAAACACATTTTTCTCTTCAGTGGGTGGATACTCGTTTTTATCCTACTCAAATTAAATGATGAACACTACTTATTTCAATGAGAATATCATGGAAAGAAAAAAGGACAAATGAAGAGGTACTAGAGATGGCAGGCATCAACAGGAGCGTGATGAAAGAAATTAAAAAGAAAAAAGTCAGATATTTTGGGCATATTCTGAGACATAACTGCCTACAAAGGACACTTCTCGAAGGAACTGTTGAGGGAAAGAGGAAGACAAAGACTGGAGTGGATGAAAAATATAGAAGACTGGATCTATCTCACATATGAGGAATGCAGCAGAGAGGCGCAGAATAGGACATGGTGGAGACACATGGTAGTCACTCTCCTGGAGGGAGAAGACACCTGACAGGACTTATTTCAAATCCCCTCTTTGCCTTTGTATCCTACATCATTATAAAGACATTATTAGTACATGACACATCCTGAATATAGTCCTCAGACTATATTCAGGATGAGAGGCTATTCCACAGTGTGTTTGGTTGCTTACACCTATAATCCATTGTCTGTCACTCACTACATAGTATTTGTTTTACAGGATGAAAAACCAGTTTCCAGGAGAAAATACCTTGCTACCTCTATATGAACTTAACTCCTTCAATTGTGAAAATGTCATATAAAAATAATTCCTCTGGTGTGAAGAGAATTGAAGAAATGATTGGACATGCTTTTTGGTTGGAAAATACCTTGGTTTGGTGCTCATCAATAGAAGAATCTTTGAGCTTTTCAGTTGATAGTAAGTTAGCCAATTTCATATGGCTACTGCTCTAAAAACGTATAATATTGTTTTGGATTTACAGCAGGATTAAAGATCAGAATCTAGGAGGTAAAAAAATCTTGTCACCTCCATATGTAACTGGCTACAGTCTGATCACAGATAAGAGAACCGTTGACACTTCTGTGCATGGCAGAAGGCAGCGAATCCATTCCGATAATAGGGTAATTGATGCATTTTGTGGGATGAGTGTATATTATCACACGTCAAAAAATCTTTTTCTGAGCTTTTCTTTTATGAACATTCTAGTTTTAAAGTGGTAACTATTTTGTGTGTATAACAGTTGGAAAATTTTATAAAGTAAGTATTTTGTATCGTATAAAGCATGCAATTTCACATGTTGGTGGCGAATTTGTACATCTTATTCATTCCTTTCTTTCCTTCAACACAAATTGACTCTTGGATTGAGCTCTGCCAACTGTGGCTCTCAGTTGTGGGCAGACTATAACTTACTTCATTTGAAAAACTCTATAAATGTTCCTTGCAGTGTAGAATATCCAATTTTTCCAACTAAATGGGACATGGCATCATTACCAACTGAGTTATGGATTTCATGTTTATCATTTCCCACTCTGCTGTTTGTCTTCAACAAGCTTTTTTCTCTGTGTCAGAAATATTTTATCTGATAGTCTTTTCTTTTTTCTTCTCTATAACATAAGTTTCTTGATATACTATTTTGTAATTCCTCTACTAGCTCCCTCTTTTTCATTGATGTAGCTTGGTGCATATCTTCAGATTTGTTCTTTGAAGTTGTCCAGCAGCTGACTTTTTACTGTTCATCTTGCTTCCTTAAATGAAAACATGAGGCCCTGTGCTTAGCCAATTCTTGCCCCTGCAGACAGGAAATTTGATCATTGTACTGTTATATATGTGATTTAAATCAGAATACAGTTTGGTTAGCTGTGAACTTTTCAGCATTTTCGTTCATTGAGTATTTCCTACTCAAAAGATACAACAAAAGAAGGTGGATGTCTCCACATTCCTTTGCAGTCTATGTGGAGGTCTCCTCCCAGTTATCTTCTTCATCTCTCCCAGTCACAAAAGGTTGTGAACCTATAGTACATTAATATTGCAGGCAGGGTAAGGATTTATTTCATAATTTTTTTTATTTTTTACACTGCAAACCCTGCTCTAGAAAAACCTGCAGGGAACTTGTTCAGGTCACTTCAGGCCTCCAATAAGCAAGGGGCAATGGTCCCACACTGGACAATGAATTTCATCCTACTTAAAGACAGTCGCAAACATCCATGCTCCCAGTACAGTGGTATTCAACCTGCAGCCTGTTGGTTAGAGAGTGGATCATTAACCACACAGCCAACCAGGTTGCAAACTTTGACTCATAATCAGCTCTTATTGAAAAAAGAGAGCCAAAAGGCTTCACTTTGGCAATGCAAAATTATTCAAATTAAGTGGATATTGAATCCAACAATGTTGGATTCAATATCCACTTAATTTGAATGATCAGCTCTTATATTTAATAATATTTGGTATTATAATTTATGCCATCCCAGTTCTATTGAAAATAATGGAGAAAGTCATCAACAATGAATTCTTTCACCACTAAGAAGTCCAATAGTTAATCAATGATCACCAGTATGGATTTCGCCACTATCAGTCCAAATCTCCTTGTTAATCGCCCAGTTTTTCAAAAAACCTAACAGGATCAAAAGGTTCCTTCTTTCTTCTTGACTACTTGTTCACACATAGAACTTAGAATGATGGTCAGTATATTTTTAAGTATGGCATAGTAATCAATATAATTTCTAAGATATTATGATATATAGAAATGAGCATGTTATGTAGGATACAAATTCATTTGCTGGTTAAGAGTTTTACTAAGAGGAATGGGATACCAATTGATGGCTTTGTTAACAGGCTGATTGGATAGTACTTCAACTCTCCAATCAGTAGGCAAGCGGTTTGCATCCCACTTTGTGCATAGATATTTGCAACTATCTAAGTAGTGATATTCATCACCTGGTATAAGATCATTACACTCTAATGAGGAGGCCTAAAGTGGAAAATATTTCATAGTTGGTCTTGTGAGCAGATTACCTAACTCTAGTCCATATTAATGTACAATAGGTCTACAACCTTTTGTGGATGGCATTCACTTAAAAAAATAAATTGCATGTTCTTTAATGTTAAGTTTTATAGATGAATAACTGATTTGTCCTATCGAAACTTCCATTACTATGTGGAAAAACTTCGACCTTCATCTTAGTAATACACAAATTAATGAAAATTCATCAGTTTCTTATATTTCCTGTCAACAATTTTTTTCCAAATTAATATTTTTTGTTGAGTTTCCAATATTGATCTTCTAAGGACACTACAAATTGCATCAATTCACCGATATTGGTCTTTCTCTGGATATTTTTAGCAACTGCTTTGCTAACCTTTTCTCTCTCATTCTATTTAAAATGATCACTCCACCTTAGATTACTTTCAAATATCTTCACTGTTAATATTAATCTATCACTGATGCTATTGTTAGATCCTGAATTAAGAACTTTTACAAGCAAATTCTTTATTCAGGATTTAACATACCAAATATTACTAATTAAGGAGATACCTGCACATCAGCACATAATTATGAAAATTTCCTTCTGTCATGTGATAATATTTATTCTATATGTGCTATATACTGAAGTTTATTCCTGTATAACTGAATTCAGAAGCAGAGAATTTTGTGTTAGAATAGTGAGAGTTGTGTAAGGGAATTGTTAAATTATTTGTAAATCCCATTAAGCTGTCTAGTTAGTACATTATGAAATTTCCAAATGGATAAGTAGTAATCCAGAATTATTGTATGTAATCTGTATGAGTCGAGCGTAGCACCTACGCGGAAAGTGACGTCAGAATGACTACCTGGAATACGGTAACCTAACAGATTAGGGAGAGTGTGGGATCACCAAAGGGCCATGAACTGTGAGGTTCACGCGGTAAAAGACGCATCGAATAGAGGGTGCACAAAAGGGTGAATAAAGGACGATGTGCACTAGATTAGGGGTCTTTTTCGGTTTTCCTGGATTCCAGTTTTGGAAGGTTTGTCGGGTGTTTCATGAGAGCGATGGGTTGACTACGACGAGGCCTATTCCTGAGAATGCTTGAAGATTTCCAAGCAAAGCTGACCGTGATATGACGGCTTATGCAGAATCGAGCCTTCGTAAAAAGTCCCATCGTAGAGAACGGAGGAAGTTTCCTGTGGAGCGGTAGAAAACACGCCAAAGTCCGGAAGTGATTTAGGGTCAGCATAGTATCGCCAGGTGCAGAGACTGCCGATAACTATACAGGAAGGTAACTCAGATCTACATGTGATAGCATCATGACAATCAGAAAGGATCCGGTAATGTAAAGAATTTCATTCTATATTAAGATCGCTTTGAAGAAAGAGAATTTTGTGTATACTGTAAGCTAAGGACATTTTGATAGAGAACTTTTAAGTGAGAATTTGATTGAATTAGTTAAACCCCGTGGAAAAAAGAATAATTGTTGATAGGCAGTATTTTGATTGAGAATGACTAGGCTTGACTAGTGAAATTTAGAATTAAGATAGCTATTGATAGAGTATTAATGAAAGTGTTTAATGTGTATTCGATGAATGATTTGTGAAAAGGAAATATAACCTAGTAGTGCTATGTGTACACTGAATCCTATCTTTTCGTAGTTGAAGGATTTAGCTTACTTAACTTCATTGATGTGATTTAGAATGAACCCTAACTTAGTGTGAGTTTTGTTCTATTGAATAATTGAATTTTCTTAACTGTAAATGTTTTGTGCTTTTCCAATAAATATGTTTTGTACCTTATACCTGAGTTTATGCCTGATTACGAATTCAAACCACCGCTTATGAAATAGAATCTTTTTGGCGGGAAGGAATTTAGATATTGTAGTTTAAGTGAGATTCAGGTCACGACTGCTAACTGAATCTGATCGACACTAGCGTGAGATTAATCATTATGTGTATCCCTTTTGAATTTTGAATTATTTCCTTGAACAAGAGTCTCTTCTGTTATAGGATATTGGCTGGCGCAGCATAAAAATAAATTTGCCAGTATCCGAAAAGAAAATAGTACTGAATTAATATTTAAAGAGGCACAACAGTAGATTAGATAGTGGGCTAATTAGAGATAGAATAAAGTAAAATATAGAGAAAGCAATGACATAACACTATGTTAACTCCCTTAAGTTTCTCAGAACTCTATCTGTATCTTTGATCAGCTTTTTTTGTTCTTATTATCCTGCCCTTAGAATATCAGTTGCATTCTAAGAACACTAAGTTTCTTTTCAGTTACAAGCTGAATATTATGTATTTATGTATCTAAGTGCTCTGTGTTTATTATATTTGTAATTTATGCTCTGAATATGAATATGTGTAAGCTTAATGAATTATTTTATTTCGCTGCAAACTAGTCATTAAATTTTTTTTTTTTAATATATTATAGTGAAATACTGGACATTTAACCCACAGAAACCTCAATTCATTAAATTATTTATTTTCCTCTAGTGTTGTTTATACTGTGAAGCACAGTAATGAAGAACAGCCAGCACATAAGCCTATCCGTACAGTATTTGAATACTACAGTTTAATGTTTTGATTAATTTATCTCTCTTCATATAAATTTATTCATGTGGCTCAACAGCTTTCTTTATTCTGCTTTTTTTTTTTCCATATTTAACTGGTCCTTTCACAAAAGATATGCATAAACAGTTGAAATATTTTCCATCTTCTGTAGTTCTATTACAAATGCAGTTAGTTTTCTGTCTGGCTTTTTATCATTGATTTTCATAGTAAATTTGATTCATTTTAGTCTGAATACCTGTAACTGGATTTTAGAAGTACATCATCTGCATAAAGCAAACAACCAAGTTGAACATCTGATTTTTAGATGCTTTGCTTCTTGGTGTAATTCATATAGATGAATAATAAGAGTGGCATTAGTATGTATCCTTGTGTTACTCCTGATTTTGCATGAAATCATCTTTTTTTACCTCCTTCAATTCTAAAGTCTAACAAGTTATTTATTAGACAGTATATTGCTCTGAATGCCTTATTTCAAACATAATTGTAGCATTTTGAACAGCTTTTTTTGGCACCTTATCATATGCCCTTTCTCCATCTTTGTCTGAAATGAAAATCTAGTCCTGATAAGATGAATTTCACATCTTGTGAGACTACTGCCCCCCCCACTTATGGGAGGCCGAACAGTTTGATAAAAGTTGCATGTTTAATCTCTGAGCAGGGTTTCCAGATTATATAAAAATAAATTTTAAAAATACAAAATTATATAAAATTGATAAAAATACAAAAGATCCTTAGCCCAGTTATGGCACTAATTTACTGTAGGTTTACAACCTTTTGTGAGTAGGAGTCATGTAAAAAACCTATTTGGACCAAACCCAACTTACTCTTCCCCAAGCTTCTGTTCATAATTTTTCATAGTTTTTTCAAGTATGCTTGCATAAATCATACTCAGTAGAAACTTCCTCTAATTTCACATTTAGTAGTTTGGTTTCCTTATTTATAAATGGGTGCCATGAGCTCTATGTCAAACATCTGGAATTTGACCTTCTGACAATCCTTCTGAATCACCCAGTGTAGGCACTGTAAAACTCATGTACCTCGATGTTTCAAAATGTATAGTTGCATATCATCCTTCTACTGTCTCCATTTCAGATTTTTTTTAACCTCAGATATTGATAATTACTTAAATAAGGAGCCAATAGCCTTCATTTTGGCAATGTAACATTATTTAAATTAAGGGGATATTAAATCCGCATCATTTCAAAACCGAATAAGAACCTCAAAGATCGGAATCAAAGAGTTTCATGCCGAGTATAGTAAACTATAAAAGTATTGGTGGATACTAGCGTAAGCCAAAGCACGTAGTACAAACTACGTGCCATAATGTATAACATCATACATCTCCTAGGAGATGTGTTTTTACATTATGGGAAATACTAAGAATAGTATTCAGAGCTTGACCCACCTTTGCTACGAGTTGCCCTAGTTTGTACTATGTGCTTTGGCTTATGCTAGTATCTGCCGATACTTTTATAGTTTACTATATTCGGCATGAAACTCTTTGATTCCGATCTTTGAGGTTCTTATTCGGTTTTGAAACAATGTGGGATTTAATATCCCCTTAATTTAAATAATTGATAATTACTTCTAATTGCATTCTTATTGAATATTTTCTACCACTTCTTCTCTCATTTAACTTTCAAAGTTATTATCCTGCACCTCAAGAATATCTCTACAGTTTTTGTTGACATTATCATCTGATTTTTATATTATTCTTTCCTTCGTTACTAAACTTTTCATGGTAGTGCTTTTCAATCTATTTATAGATCTTGTTTTTCCAGCTGAAATATCCTAATTGTATAACAAATTAAAAAAACTTAAGCAACCCACATTATTTAATTTTTTATATCAATCCCATACATTGAAGGTTGCAAACCTCTAGCACATTTTAGTATTGTGGGTGGGATGATGACACTCTGAAGGACTCTACTCAGGAGACCAAAAATGTCACACCTCTTCCCAAGCCAAGAAACTCAGTGAGTAGGGTTCTGGTGACATACTGATGGTGAAAATCATCAACTACCTAAAGACATTCACAAACATCCATGCCATACTGGAATATGAACTCACAACCTGTAGGTTGGAAAGACGATGTTATCAACTCTGCCAACCTGGTTGATGATATTTATATTAGTAGTTTTTCACAAAAGTCAAAGTTGATTTTCTAGTGAAGTATTTTTATTTTAAAAAATTTTTGTAATTATGAACTTTTAGATTCCATTGACAAAGCAAAGATTTTAAGACACCCTCCTCTATCTTTTTTGCAGGATGTAATTGCCCTCACCAAAGATTTTTTATCTTCAAGTGGTTCTGAGGCACATCCTTCAGTGTCTTCAGTTGAAGGTCCGAGTACAGATGGAAGCCCTACTCTCGAATGTGACTGGGAGCCAGGTGATAAATGTTTGGCCTTGTGGTCTTCTGATGGACAGTGAGTACATCATTTATCTAAGATGAATAAATTATAATATTGCAGGTAAACATTTTCATTGCTGAGAAAATAGAAATCCTCTTTGCTGACTTATTTTCATAATTTTCTTTTATCATTTAAATTAAAAAAAAAATAACATGTGCAAAACATTAGGCTGTTTGTTTTCAAATCAGAACCAAAATTGTTTTATCGAAATCTTGGTAGATCTCTATATATATCATATGCATTTATATATTTATACATTTATATGTGCCATCTCTATCATCTCCTTTCAAAATTTAGCATTTGAATGATATTTTTCAAAGCATCACATTTGTCACATATGATCTCTCTTTTCTCTTCAAATGAGGTGTTGGAACACATGACAACACCTAGTGGAATTTTTCTTTTTTTGGTGAAAAGGTCATGAAGAACTAGTAAAGAAATGAGAGAAATTTGGTTAGTTCAAATTGGAAACTTTATGGAGTAGAGCATGGATTTGTCTAAGGATTTTCTTATTTTACTAATCTGTTATTCCCATTCTGTCTTCCTTTACATATTAGGTCCACTGGAATGTTACTTAGCTACTGCCTGGTTGGCCAAAGTAGATCACATCATTCTCAGTCCAACAAGTTGTGGATTCAAATCCCATTATTGTTAGTGAATGTCTGTAGATGGTGAACAATTTTCATTGCCTGGTGTGAAACTATTACTCTGGTTACTTGAATTTTGGTAGCCTAAAATTGCTTAAGAGTTCGTGCTTTAACAACTTCTTGTTTGGTCTCTAGGGCTTTCAGATTAGTACCATAAATGCACTAAGCATTAGATAAATGTGATAGGTTTGCAACCTTTTCTGAATGGGATGCACTTAAATTGCCATCCTTTGGTCTCTGTCACTCTCCATAATTGGGTAGCCAGCTTTCTCTCTGGTTGTTCTCTGCAAGTCATGGTAGATGGTTCCCTCTCTTCGAGCTTCACCACCAATACTGGAGCACCTCAAGGATCTGCTTATCATGTACTCACAATAACCACTAATCCTATCCACAGCTTTGCAGACAATAGCTCTCCACTCGTCCTGCTCGTTTGACAAACCATGCAGTACTTGAACATCCCAACCTAAAAGATCATCTACAAGTAGTGCCTTCAACATTAATCTACATACTATCCATCAATGAGGTGAGGACAACCTTGTTATGTTTAGTGCTACCAAACACAATCTTTCCTTTTCTCATGCATGAGATTCCAGCTCACTACCCTACCCTCAGTAATGCACAGATCACCAGACAAGATCAGATCTTTGCTTGGACTGATTTACCTCTAGTCTCTCCTGACATAAACATATCACATTAATAGGTTCCGCAGTCCAAAAAATTTGGCATGCTCTTTCATTCAAGAGCCTATTTTACACCTAATCAACTCAACTATATGCAAATCTGCCCATGTGTTTGAGGTGGTGCACCTAAAACTTTTCTTAAAATCCTTGACACTATCTGGAGGCAAGCAATTAGGCTCATATATGATTCCTCTCTTAAAGATTCACTTCAACCCCGATCTCACAGCCAGTGTTTTAGCACTGTGGCTATTGTACAGGTACTAACATGGTCACTGCTCCAGTGAATTGACAACCATCATTCCTCCACTTTCTGTTGCACCTGTTAATACAAGATCCACAGCTGTTTATCACACTTTTGCTGTGCAACTGCAAACACACCAAACTGTTTTTATTCATTCTCTTTTATTCCATCCATCTCTGTCTTCTGGAATAGCCTTCCTCATGAAGTATTCTCAAACTACAACCTGCAACTCTTCAAACAAAAAAATAAACCTATCTCAGTTTTCACCTGCACCCCACAAGCGGGACTGATCACGAATGAGATCAATATAAAAAAGTGAAAAAAAAAGTACCTTAGTTTTTTATAAACATAGCCTAATTTTGGTATTGAGGATAGTTACTACTTTTTGTTTTGTCACTATGTTCTTTGGCTAGTTCATTATTCAGGAAGGAGAAAAACATGCCACCTCCTTATGAAAGTGGCTAACTCATATTGCTATAAAATCCTTATAAATATTTGCCACATCTAAATAGGATTTCAACCAGTTTCTTTCCTTTGACCATTGTTGCTATTGACAGCACTGCAGAAGCTGGTATTATTTAATGAAATGATAATACAGAACATTTTATTATTATTATTATTAAGAGAGCCTCCAGGGAGTCAGGCTCATCGACAGAGGCCACATACTACATGCACCAGCTATCATGCTTGTTCTTGAATTCATTCAAATGCTTACACTCACAACATTCAATGGCAGTCCATTCCAATCAAGCACCACCCTATGAGAGAAAAATCTAGCCCTCATCCCCTTCTTAATGACATTCATTCTCAGCTTCCAAGGATGCCATCTTGTCCTTTCTCCACTCTCCAGAAATTGAAAAATTCTATCGATTGAAATCCTGTATGTGACCCTTTCAGAAGTTTGTAAGTCTTAATCATATCACCCCTCTTTCTCTTGTTTGTTAGTGTCTGCAGTTTACAAATTCTCAATCTGTCTTCATAATCAGTATTCCACACTCCTGATATCATTTTTAACTCTCCTTTGCACTCTCTCCAATATATGAGAATCATGACAGAAACCAAGAGACCAGACCTGCACACAATAGTCCAAGTGAGGTCTTATCAAGGTCTTGTAAAGAGGCAAAATGACATCTTATCTTTACATGTGAACATTCATTTCAGCATTGCAATTATCTTTTGAGTTGTATTTGCAATCTTTGCTACATAGCCCCTGAACTTCAACTTCCTATCTACTAACACTCAAACATCCCTAGCTGCATCAGTTTCTTCTAGCACAATCCCACCAATATCATACGACATTGGATATCTAATCATGCTGAAGTGAATGACTTTACACTTTCTGACATTTTCCCAATTCTATCCTATTCAAATCATTCTACAAGTACTGCATATCAGCAGCATTCCTGATTACCTTACCTATCTTTGCAAAATCAACAAATAGCTGTATGTCATTAGTCAAATCCTTCCCAATATCATTAATGTACAGATTGAATAACAGTGAACCAAGCACTGATCCTTGTGGTACATTAAATCCTGCAGATTTAATTTATCTCCTGTATATCACTTTTTGATATCTGTCAATAAGCCATCATCTTATCCATGCTAATATTCTATAACCCAAACCCATATTCTCTTCATGTAACAGTCTACCATTCTGGTAGACTGTGCATAAATATCATGTTGTGTCCGTTCCCCTTGTTTAGTTCAATGGTAACATTATTATTGAATGTGAGCAATTTGCTAAAACCTGATTTTCCCTTAGTAAACCCATGTTGCTCAATGCAAAGTAGAGATTCACTGTCAACCCATTTCTGAATGTGAGCCCTAACTAATTTTTTCAAAATCTTCACCACCACTCTTGAGATACTAATTGGTCGATAGTTGAATACATCAATCTTTGCACCATCCTTGTGCAATGGAATTACCATACATTCTTTCCAGTCCTGCAGAATCTTCCCTGTTCCGAGACTCGTTAAACAGCCTGGTCAAAGGAATAGCCAGTTCAGCTGAACACTCTTTTAGCACCAGTACTGATATCCCATCAGTCCCTATTGCTGAATTCTTTTTCAGTTTGTGCAACAGCTCTAATACCTCGTCCTCATACACCTTAGTTTCTTCTTCCAGTGAAGAGGTAGCAGTGAGCTCAATGTCACATTCACCAGATTGATAACTTTTAACAAAATGGGGACTCATTAGTTGAACAACCTCTTCTGCATCTGTAATCTTCACGCCATCTGCATTTAAAAGACAATACATTTTCATTCATATTCATTCTTTCCTTTACTTGCAGCATATCGATAGAATTCTTGAGGATTGTCTTTAGCATGCAGAGCCAGTTTCTTTTGATACTCAGACTTTGCTTTCCGTACAACAGTTGTGACTATTCTAGCCTGCTGCTTATAATTTTCATAACGGACATCATCCTTATGCACACGGTATTCCTTCCACATCATCCTTTTCTTATGAATATCTTGCTTAATAAGATTACACATTCATTTGACTCCTATCTTATTTATTCTTTGAACTCTCAGGAAATATTCTGATATTGCATCACTTAAGTATTGTTTAAATGCTTCCCATCCACTGTCAATATTCTTCCCATCCAGCAACCGATCCCATTCCACTGAACTCAGTATGCTCCTCAGTTGGTCATAATTTCCTGCTTTGTAGTTCAGCATGTAACCTTTTCTGAATGAAACATTCATAAACTTGTTACTTTCTAAGTGAGTACCGCATGATCACTGTCACCAACTGGAAACAGAATAGTTATTTCTTTAATCGAAACACCCTCTGACACTATAATCAAATCTAACACTCTTTGACCTCGAGTTCCTTCTGTCACATGTTGTTTGAGGAAGCTGTCCCACAGCAGCTCAATAATTGCATTTTCATTCTTCTCATGAGCTTCTACTGCTATCCAATCAATATTTGGATAATTAAAGTCTCCCATTATTACTTTTTTTTTTTTCACTCATCTTTCCTATTTGGTGATGCATTTCTTCATCGCTAGCAACTGATCCACCAGGTCTGTAACAACACCCCACTATGTAATTGATCTTGTAAGATTCTACCTCACACCATATGGCTTCAAACTCACTGCCACATGAAATACTGTAAGTAGTAGTACTACAATCATAGGTCTCTACTTCAACTGGATTCAAGTCAACCGATATCATTAGCAGCATGCCTCCTCTCTATCCTTCCTAAAATTACTGTACCCTTTACACTCGATACCAGTTAGTATGTCTGATTCTGATAGCCAGGTCTCACTAATGCCTACAATCTGAGGTCCCAACATATTGGCTAAGTCAACAAACTCAACCCTTTTGTTTCTGATACTCTTAGCAATTGTGTACAGACATAATCATCTACCCGCATGTTCTTTTGTATGCTCTTGTCTGCAGTCTGCATGGCACAGTTGGACAACTTTCAGATCTCTGTTCTTTTCTAGTGCCTTGTACATGTAGACATCTTTGCACACGTTTGATGGGTCCAAAGTGGATGAACACAAAGTCGAAATTGTTCTCTCCTAATCAACATTTCCATGAAAAAGCCCCTTCCTGTCATTAACACAGTTATATAACATCGTTTCTCTTACACTTGCATTCTCACCATTCCTTCCTTTATAATTTAGTTTCCCTGACTCTGTGTTAGGTCTCATACCAGTTATTATTTTTTCTAGACTCCTGATACCAAACGCATTCAGGTGTAGACCGTCCCACTTATACAAATCCAATCTTCCCTCAAACTCACTCCACACATCCAAAAATTCACATTCCTTCTACACAGCCTATGCATTGAATCATTTGCCATCATAGCCCTTCTTCTTGATTCATTTTTATCATATTGCAGTAAAATACTGACAATTTTCACTTTCTCACTGTTCACCCTTGCCTTTTGCAACAACCTTTTCATGTCCTCTCTCATACTGAACTTATCACTTGTTAAGTCATTAGTACCTATTACAATTACGATCTTGTTCACCTTTCTTTTCTGTTTTTGAATTGCTTCCTTTATATTCTTAATTTTCGCTCCAGGAAAACTGAGAGTTATAATTTGTTCATCAATATGTTTTATTATAGAGTCATCATACCAAATAACATCTTTCTTTTTACAAGCAACGTCACTTACTTGATTTCTATCACTTCCTGACTTACCTGTTTCCGTGCGTTGTTGTTTCTTATTTTGCTGCTTAATTTTCTTTTTCTCCCTATGCTCATTTAAACGCGCCTCTCAACTTTTTGTAATTCCCATGTAGTCTCGTTGATGATCTGCTTTAGTGATTTGATTCTGGTTCAGATGACATTGTCTATCTGTGTTTGTTTAGGTGCTACAAGATCAACATATTTTTATTTTGAAGGAATTGGGAACAAATAGAAAAATTGGCAAGGTTTTTAATTAGATCCTTGGAGTATTCATACCCAGAAAGTGAGAGTTTGATACTGCTCTTCAGGTTTAAATCTATTCGATTTGTATATCAAGAGCTTGGTGAGTGAGAAGGAAATAACTAATTGCTGTTGATGCTAATATTGTAAGATAAGACATGGTGCTGGTGTGTTGGAGATACTAAAATGTATTGTATTGATGCATTGTGGGATCAGGACTTACGGTAATAGGTAGCATCTGAGAGAACTGACATGACTAGTGACAGTAGGAAGATTATATTTCTGATTAAGCAAAATGCAAGTGAGAATATTAGATCCCGCTTGATTGCAGTAATTATACAGCAGAGTTGCATGCAATTCAGTTTGTGTTCAGTGAAAAACTGCTACCAAAAAGTATATGATAAAAAGTAACATGTCATGTACAGACAGTCTATACATGACATTTCTGCTCTTGTATGCACTCTACATCCAGTGATTTGTGAGGATCTACAACTGTTATGCAAATTGAAGGTACGTAATTTTGATATTCAGCTGTGCTGGATTCTCAGCCACATTGGAATTGAGGGAAATGAAACTGCAAATGCAGCTGCTAGATCAGCTGGTAATTTTTCTCCATACTGTTTGTCAGTTCCATATACAGACAGTCTATAAGATTAAATCTATTAACCCAGTGGCAGTTGTCATGGTAAGAAGCACTGACAAATAAATTGCACCCAATTAGGCCTGAAATTTAACACTGGTGGTCTAGTCAACATAGAAACAGAAGAGAGGAAGTTATTCTTGGTAGACTCCACATAGGTCACAGTCATCCTACACATTCATATTTACTGAGGGCATGGGACCCACCTGTTTGTGTGAACAGTACAACATGCATCTCACCATTCATCATGTTCTGGTGGAGTGCCACCACTTCACTTGAGAAAGGAATTTATTTTTTACTAATCTGAGCTGTGTACTCTCAGGCAGATCTTACCTGGCTTGGATAAATTGCATGAAGTTTTTAACTTTTTAAAAAGAATTAATTTATACAAACCTATTTGATTATAATATTCTATTTACGTGTAGCTACTAATTTGAATAAATTAATTTTTTTTAAATTTGCTTTTTGTACAAAAATAAAGGTTTTACTTTATATCTAGTAAGGGTGTATAGTAGTGAACAAATTAATCCGAACAAGCTGAATTTTTGTCAAGTTTTTGTTTCAGTTGGCAATTTGTATAATTGATGATTTCAAGTAGAAAGCAGGCACACATTCAGATTTTTGAATTGTGCACAAAGAAGTCACTTGGTAGCATTCAACAGGATAAATGGCAAAAGGCTGCACTGAGCAAATTGTGTGTCAAGGAAGTTCTTTTATGTGAAGGAATAAAGTTGCATACTTGGATATCTTGTAACATCTCAAAGACATCATTTAGATGATTTCATGTGGGGAAAAATTATTGGAAAGCTTGAAGAAGGCTGCAGAATTACTCATATTGCTGAAGAGTTTGGAATCTTACATAGCGTTGTACCCAGTCTCTGGGCAGCATTTCAAACCAATAGAATGTGTTCCAAATGTCTGCTAAGAGGTTGCCCTCACTCTACCATGGAGCATGAAGACAGATTTTTGGTTTAGCTTGCAAGTTGGCTTCTTTCAGGCATAGAAGCCTGCTTGCTGCAGACGTCTTTCCACAGTTTGTTGAGATATCCGCATACTTGTGCTTGAATGGATAATACAAGTATATTGTAGTCTGTGTCCCTTTATCCACAGAACACGTTATAGAGCAGTTTTCAGTGGTGTCTATAAAAATTGGACAAGACACCAAAGACTTAATGTGTTTTTTACAGATTAGAATAATTTTAGTGTTTCCTCCGATTCTAGATGACACTTGATCTGGCATGAAAGTGGTACTGCTTACCATCACAAGAATGGTCTTAAAAGGGATAGATACGGTGGTGGTCGGATTACGGTGTGGGGAGGCATTATGCTTAATGGACGCACTGAGCTACAAATGCTGAAAAAAGGGACTGACTGGTCAACGATATTGCAATGAAGTTCTTCAATGTCATGTTCAATTGTTCCATGATGCTGTAGGCAAAGAATTCATTTTTATAGATGATAATGCCACACCACATCGTACATGAGCAGTTGGAGATACTTCTGGAGACCGAGGATATCAATCAAATCGAGTGGCCAGCACTCTCCTCAGATCTCAACCCCATAGGAATATAGACACATTGCTGCTCGAAATTTCCCTCCAGAAAACAAACTCTTATCCTTGCTCTGAAGGAGGAGTGGGCCAATTTGCCTCAAGAACTGCTGAATCACTTGGTGCTAAGCATGGTACAACAATGTGAAAGCTGCATTAGAGTTCAGGGTGGACATATTCCATACTGAAATGTCTCCCCGCATAGTTTTCTGTAAGTACTGTACATTAATTCTTTAAACCAAGTAGCAAATTTGTAACTTTTTACCAAAAAAACATTTCAATTTAATTTGTACAAAATCAATAACACATTTTATGTGTAATATAATTTATTAGTATGCCGGCAATAAATTTATGTCCACATTTGGCTATAGTGAGGAATATTTTTTAATATACAGGTAACCCTCATATAACGTGGATGTTAAGTTCCATAGAAATGGCGCATTATATAAATCGTGTTATGCAAGACTCAGATTACATAGAAAAAGTAGGGTTAGGTTCCAAAATAGTTTTATTTTTTAAAGATTATATAAACAATGACATATCCAACAAAAATATATTCTTATTTAATTCAAGTAATTCATGTAAGTTAAGAAAACATATATACTATGAAACAAATACATAGTATAAAATTATAAAAAATTATAAATTGTACTTATACTTCATTGCACATAATTCATAAATGTTTTAGGCAAAATTAAATAAAGTGTATATTTTAATTGTCGTCACTCTCTTCAAAACTAACGTTTTGTAGATGTTCTTTATTTACGAGTGGCCAGACGTCATCACTTGATATCTCTTGGACATCATTTATATAATTCTCATTGCATATTTCGGCAGGTTTAGTTATCAAGAAGTCAGTAATAAGACCTTGCTTACTGCTATGCTGCAATTTTTTATTAAGTTCGTAATACGAAGCTAAACAAATATCCAATTGTCTTGTAAATTTTTCTGGAGTGCTCCATTGAGAGATCATTATCTATAAAATAACTTTTTTTGCCAAGTTCAAT
The DNA here is from genome assembly GCF_054136105.1 of Typopeltis vanoorti. NCBI lineage: Eukaryota > Metazoa > Arthropoda > Arachnida > Uropygi > Thelyphonidae > Typopeltis > Typopeltis vanoorti. Next base: position 144,485,130 of record NC_143553.1, read on the forward strand.
CCTTCTGCTAATTTCTTTAAACCGAATTCTTTAACAGATTCATCGCAATCAGAATCTTTGGCAGAACTTTCCCTGCCATTTGGTTCGACGTCATCTATTAATTGTACCAGTTCCTCCTCATTTAAATCTATTTCCCCATCAATTAATTCGCTAATTTTGTTTTCAACCATATTGCAAAAGCGCTCTAAGTGGCCATTACTATAACAAAAATTATTTTTTTTTACATAAAAAAAAAAGCATTACATATTGTATGTCACTCACCAAAAAATAAAGTGCTCAGCTTGAGATTAACACACTTATGATTTTTAATACGCTTTCCTAGCAGAAAACGAAGACAATTTTCAACAATAAATATTTTATATGGCAAACAATTGACGTTCATGTGTGCTAAAGGCTATTTCCCCTAATATAAATTCGCTACTTATAACTACATGCATGATAGGGCAGACACAAATTTAACTAAGATAAAATTTGACTTTTTAAGTTGGGTGTTGAAAAATATATCAAAAGATAAAGGATTACTACAATTTGTAGACCACCTTTTATCGAAACTGCATTCTATAAGTAGCATTATACGAGGGTTACCTGTATAGGTAAAAATGTACTTTGTCCTTATCTTTTGGACATTACTGTTTTCATAGTTTTCATCTTTTTATCACTGATACCAGAATTATCACTAAATTATTTAATTTGGCTGAAGGTTCTTAAACACTTGGAACAGATCTATTTAAGAGAACAGTAAAACATAAAGAACTACACTTAACATCTATTTGAATATAGGATTTAACAATGCTTAAAATGTAGCTCATAGATTTTTAAATAACAGTGCATATTATACACCTACCTCCATCTCTCTCTCTCTCTCTCTCACACACACACATATGATTTATCATAAAAAATTTTCCCCTACAACCTTCAATTCTAATTGCCGAATTCCAAGAAGACTTTTAAATTACTTTATTATTTTTTATTGCAAATCCCACCCATGAAAGATTTTTAGCTTATAGTACTTTAGTATTAATACACTCGTGCCAGGTCGTGATCCTCATATGTTAAGCTGAATGTTGGAACTCCTTTTACCATATGTATGCCCCTTCTACATTGGGCATTTTCATAAAATTTATACATGTTTAACTTTTTTTTTTTTTTTGTAGAATTAGCATTTGTGAACTGTCTCCTAATGATACAGAAAATCTCATATGCAATTTCGGCTGGTTTCTGGACTGATTTCAAATTATACACACACAAAAAAAAAAAAATATATATATATATACACACACATACATACATACACTCCAATCCCATGGAGTCTTAGTGGCATACGGAAGAAAACGTTGATTCAGCTAGGGAGGCATTTGGTGAAGATGTTTTCAAAGAGAGAAAAATAAGAATACCATATTAGACACAGGATGTTAAAAGAAGAAAGCATACCGAAAGTTTCTAGCAAATAAGTCTGCAGATGCCCTAAAACAGGGGTGGCCAAGACGTCGACCGCAAGGCACCTGAATGTAGCAAATTATTCGTTTCTGAATGAATGTAGCAAATTAAACAAATAAATAGATTGAAAATGAATAGATAAATGATTATCAAAATTATTAATTGATATAAAAATTGTCATACATGTCAAACTAATTTATTTCTAAACTGATGTAAAGTTTATAATTTAGCAGTTAACAATGAAGCCATCGCTTTACATCAGTCATGATTCACTTCGTCCAGAAACGTTCAATTGACGGTTCTCAACACGCCCAATAGTAAAACGTGTTGATGACGTGTACACTGGCAGTTGACAGTCCGTTTGTGTATTGTTCTTGATCAAGACTTGCAGCCAAAGTGTCCCGATTATCCAGTATTTTAGTGCAGAGTAATCCCAAAATCGTTTTCCGTTTATCGATCTTTAGTGTGTATTATTTTAAATTAAGTAAGTGAATGCAAAATAAATAAATAAAAAAATTAAGGATAACAATGAGTGAGCCAAGAACAGGTCTGAAAAAAATAAAAACTTAACACTATCATAAAGAATGGGAAGAAGATTTTTTCTTTATTATGATGAAAGACATGCGTATGTATAATTTGCAACGTAAATGTGGCTTTACCGAAAAAAGCAAACATTGAAAAACACTATCGAACTGTTCATAAAAACTATGAAGATTATCCACAGGGCACTGCCCTAAGAAAAGCAAAGGTACATCAAATGAAGACACTACTGACAGCACAACAAAATATTTTCGTCAAGTACAATACAGGCGCAAAGGCTGCTACAATTGCATCATTCAAAGTTGCTGAAAATTTAATTAAACGTAATAAGCCGTTTCAAGATGGAGAATTATGGAAGGAAGCCTTCATCAAAGCTGGTGAAATATTATTTCAAAATTTTAAGAATAAATCAGAAATAATAACTGCTATTAACAATATGTCATTATCTCGAAACACAATCATGCATAGAGCAGAAGAAACCAGCCGAAACCTTGAAGAGATTCTGCATGAAAACATAAACAAGTGCAATTTTTTGTCACTACAATTTGACGAATCTACTGATTATGCTGGTACTGCATAATTATGTATTTTTGTTCAAATGGTTTTTGAGGATATGTCAGCCACAGAAGAATTATTAACCATTATTCCAATTCAAGGACGAACAAGAGGTCAAGATATCTATGATTTATTTAAGAATTATATTGTATGTACAAGTTTTCCAATTCATAAGTTAGTGTCAATAACTACGGACGGAGTGCCTGCAATGGTAGGTAATAAAATCGGTTTCGTCACTCTTTGTAAAAACGATGAAGATGTACCAAGTTTTTGGACTATCATTGCATCATCCATTAGCAGGCCTTGTGTTCAAAAGTACTGAAATTCAATCATGTTATGAATGTTGCTTTCAAAATTGTTAATTCAATAAGATCAAATAGCTTGCTGCGTTGTCAATTTTGGGCTTTGCTAAAAGAATGCGAGAGTGAGCATGGTGAATTATTGTTACATACTGACGTAAGATGGTTAAGCTGCGCCACATTTTTAGCAAGATTCAGAGAACTTCTTCCAGAAATAAATTCGTTTTTGAAAAACAGAGATGATTCACATCCAGAATTAAATGATAAAGAATGGCTACTTGACCTCGCCTTTTTCTGTGACATTACAGAAAAACTAAATAACCTAAACTTAGAATTACAAGGAAAAAATAAAACAATCATTGATATGATAAGCTCCTTAAAATCATTCAAGGAAAAATTAAACATGCTTGAAATACAATTAAAGCAGCGCAAATTGAAACATTTTAAAAATTTGGCCGACCAGTCAAGGGATATACAAAACGTCACCTTTAATAAACACGCTGAAAGCATAAGACTTTTATTGAATGAATTTGAGGTAAGATTTGTAGGAATCAATAAGCTCGATGATATCGCTACTTTTTTATCATATCCCTTCAATGAAAATATTAATGTTGAGAATACAGCTTCAAAATTGAATGAATTTCTCGACACAAATAGAGTAGATTTGGAAGAAGAAATTATAAATATGAAATGCGATATCCACCTCAAATCAGTTGCTTCAAATAATAGTTTTTGGAAGTTGATCCACAAAAGTAAATATCCAAATATTTGGAGAATCGCCGCTTATTTTAATGCATTTTTTGGATCAACTATTATATGCAAATTGGCATTCTCATATGAATGCTATTAAGACAAAGCATAGATCACAGCTAAGTGATGAACATCTGGAATCGTGTTTATGAATTTCTTTAAGTTCATACGATCCAGATTATGATCACTTAGCTGCATCTATGCAATATCAGGTATCGTCCAATTAAATTAAAATATTCAATTTTGTTTGTATAATTTATTTAGTTTTTTGTGTTTTTTATTGTTATTATTTTTTAAATAAAGTTATGAACAATAAATTTTCTTTTTTTTTGTTATATTTATTACCTTATAAACTTTTAAAAATCTCGAAAATTTTCCACAATTTTCGATCGCATCTATAGTCGCCCGCAGAGATATTTTCACTAGGTAAGTAGCCCTCAACATCTAAAAGTTTGGCCACCCGTGCCCTAAAAGAATATAGAGGAAATGAAAGATAGCTACTATGTATTAAAGTAGCTAAATGAGCTAAGTCAAGACCTTTGGTAAGAAAATAGAAGATAAATATCAGGACAGCTGCAAAATGTTCTGGAGGCTATTGAAAAAGCTTATGAAAGCTTTTCAAAGATGTGACAGTTGGTGACATGAAAATTGAAAATAAAGCTATCCTAGATGTCTGGAGTAATTTCTTTGAAAAACTTAAACGAAACAGGCAATGACAGAACAGTAGTAGAAAGCATTGAGGCGTAATGTAAACAGGGTTTACATATCAATACTTGATATAGAAAAAGTCATCAAAAATGTCAACACGTTCATTGCCAATCACGCGACATCGCGTGATCTGAGCTCTCACCTGCTGGCCGATCATGCGTTATCGCGTGGACATCAAGTTTCTTAACGGAATAGTATAGCGGCCACAGCGAAACGGCACGTAATATTTATATTGGCCACTAGGGAAGGGATCGATCTCGTGGAGTGGGGATGGCCGCCAGCCATTGTCTATTGTTTATGTTAGCCAGTGCGCACGGTGGCGGCATTCGGACAAGGCGACGACGCGACGATTTTGTTTAGTTATTCGTTGATTTAGCGTACTTGAAGTTTGGTTTTTATTTATTTTGAGTATTGTTTTTTTTTTTTTTTTTAGTAAGTTCCCTATAAATGTTGATTTTTGATAATTATTTTTTTCTATTTGTACGTTATTTTTAAAAATTCTATGTGATTATAAAAGACTGATAAAGTTATAATTATTATATTTAAATGTTTTTTATTTGTAAAATATATAACTTATTTGACCGAATTATATACCACGCGATATCGCGTGATAATTTGGCCACCGCACGAAATTCCAATTTTCAGCTTGGCAATGAACGTGTTAAATATGGAAGGGCAGCTGCAGTAGATGATATTCGACCATAAATTCTCAAATATGGAGGCATAAGTTTTGCAGTAGCTATACTGCATAATTCAGAGGGCCTGATCAGAAGGTCAAATTCCAGATGATTGGAGTAGAGCTCTCATAGTTCCCATCTATTTAAAAAAAAAAGGAATAAAGCCAATTGTGGGGTTTACAGAGGAATTTCTCTTCCAGGTAAGAGAAATTATGCAAGCATACTTGAAAAGAGGCTGAGAAAAAATTGTGGAAGAGAAACTCAAAGAAGAACAAACTGGGCTCAGGGCAGTAAAGGTTCTCAAGATCAGATTTAGCCTTTAAGACAAATAGTTGTGAAATCATGGGAATATGACATGGATCAGCACTAAGTTTTGTAGATTTGGAAAAGTATATGACAAGGTGCCTAGAGAAAAGCATCTCAAAACACTACAATTATGTGGGGTAAATGGAACATTATACAAAGCAAAACATAATCTATATTTAAGTTGTAAGTCAGCAGTTAGAATTAAAGGAAATACAGGAAGATAGTTTGATGTAAAGTCAGGTGTGAGACAAGGATGCACATTATCTCCACTCTTATTCATCAGCCAGCAAAGGTTGGTCAATTTGGTAGAGCCTCTGCTACTAATGGCTCACACAAAAAGTTAAGTAAGCTTGAGCACGGTTAGTAGTTGGAAGGGGAAAGGGGGACAATTGTTTGCTGCTGTTGGCACACTCTCCCTCGATGAGTCTTTGGACTCCCTGGAGGTGTCAAATAATAATAATAATCTTTAAATCAATTTATGAAAGAAAGTAACATGAAACCCAATATTAGAATCCTAATCCTATGGCCTCCTCTCTTTTGAGAGGGTTGCAACTGATTACTAAGGAGATGATTATGAAGCAAGGTGGTTTCATTTGCCTTCCTTGCCATAAGCAAAGCAGGCAAACTGGTCCCGTAAACACACACTACTGTTGCTGTGTGTTTGTGGGACCGGTTTGCCTGTTTTGAGGGATGAAAAACCAAGTTACCAGGAGAAAAAAATTCTCCATCTCCGGATGAGACCAGATAAAGGTTCCTCATGTCATGAACGGAATTGAACCCAGGGCTTTGTCTATATTGACAGAGCTATGGAGCCTTGATATTAGAATCGGAGATATAACTCTTTGCTTTATGCTGTTGTATGTTGATGATGTTGTACTTCTATTATTTTTCAGGAAATTGTAATTTATACTCAGTATTAATTATAATTACTTTAATTAATACCGCCTGTATTTTGGCAACATTACATTGCCATCATCAGGAATCGCAGAAATGATGTGTGCACACAGACACTAACACTTGGTAAATAGGCTGAGGAAAGGCAACCAAAGTCAGGCCTAGAGTCCTGAATGTCCCCTCCCTCCTCCTAGTAGCTAAATTTTGGTGGTCTTGGTCGTTGGGCTGAAGATCTGAAGATGAGTGCTTCCCAAATTTAGGACAGTTTTATGCACCAAAATTTGTTGAGGTTTGGAAAGTTTCTCAGGGCTGAGGCCAATTCCAGGAATAGCCTCTCATATCTGTATTTGCTACAGTGCAAGAGGGGCATTCTTCCAGCATATACTGTGATAAGTGTCCAAAGTGACTGTAGTAGTGGAAACCGATCTAGTACATGTGTTCAGAAATTCTTATATTGTCTGTACTGCCTGTTGCACCATAGTAGGACAGTTTGCTAATACAATTGACCTGGTAGTCACATGGTAGGTCTAGGGAATGTGGCTGGTCTTTGGTGGAGCAGATAAGAGATGCCATTGTTTTTTTATGTCGTGTGTAAGTGTTGTATTTCTTTAAGATTTTTGTTAATTTTTTTGGATATGCCTCAGCATGCAGGGAATGGTAATAGATTATGTGTAATCTCTGCTCTTAAAGGGGGAGGGGGGTTTGTGGTTGCAGGATTTTAATATTTTGTGTGTGGGGGGGTGTAGCCATTAGCTAAGAAAGTGCTCAGAATGTTGTCAAGTTCAGTAATTAGGGCACTGCTATAAGAACTGATTAATTTTCCCTGTTTTATAGGATTTTTATAATTCCATATTGTTATGAGGGGGGGGAGTGACTGCTGGTGAATGTATCTACAGTATGTGTGGGCGTTCTTTAACTGGCAAATGCCAGGGATCTAAAGTGTCTAGGAGGGGGGGGGGAGAGACTGTTGTTGTTTTTGCTTTTCTAAAGTAAACTGAATCCTGGAATGTTGATTGCTTATATGTGTTAAGAAAATGTTGAGCATATCCAGGCCATGTGGCTAAATAGAGAACGTATCATCTATGTAGCTAGCCAAACAGTGGGTTCATGGGAGGCAGAGTTTAAGGCCAGGCGTGGAGAAAGCAGAGAACCCATGGCCCTCCTCCCCCTCTCTCTGTTCATAGAATTTTCCTTGCCCAACAAAATAGAGTTTATAGTGAACTGAAATAGGGCTGAGATATCGAGAAGAAATATAGCTTGGATAAGGTCTAAGGTGTCTTTGAGTAAGACATTAGTGAATAGAAGACATCGGAACTGACTATTATGTCCTTGTGTTGGAGCGCGAGTTTTTGTATACTAGCCTTAAAGTGGGCTGAGTTTTTTTGTGTGTGAAGGGGTGTTGCCAGTATATTGTGAGAGAACTTTGGCTAATTTATTTGTGGGAGAATCAGTGCCATCCACAATGTGACATGGCACATTTTGTTTATGGATTTTTGGTAGCCCATATATCCAGAGGGGGGTCTAGAGTTAAACAATTTTAGTTTATTAGTGACTTTCACAGACCAAAGAGGTGACTTTTTAAGGAGCCTGCAAAGTGTTCTGATTTGTGTATTGGTGGGGGTCACATTCTAAAGAAGGTTAGGTGGAGCAATCTCGAAATAAAGAGGCAAGCTTACCATGTAATCTTTTTGGTTTAAATCACAGTAGCATTCCCCTTATCCACTTTTGTAATAACTATTCTATTGCTTTTAGTTTCTTATAGAGCTTCATATTCCTTCTTTGAGCAGTTGCTTTTTGATGAACAGTACACTGGCTACATTCAGTCTGATGTGGTTGGCAATATGTGGGGCATGTGACACCTGAGAAACTTTCCAAACATCAGCAAATTTAGGTGCATGAAACTGCCTGAAATTTAGGAACCACTCATCCTCAGATCTTCAACCCAGTGGCCAAGACCACCCAATTTATTGAAAGTTTATTTTTCACTTGGTCAGACTATAATAAATTTAGTTTAATCCTTTCTATCCAAGTGTGTGCAAATAAAGTTTGTGCTTGAAAGTATCTTCAGGACTGGGGTAAATTGGTACAACACCAGGCAACTCCTTGCAAAGGTGGAGCAAGCTACCAACACTCCTATCTCAGTATCTCCCATAATGTAAAACACATCTCCTTGTGGATATGTATAATGTTATGCATTAAGGGAAGGGCCACTACCCAGACTGGTTTCAGCCTTTATTGAGGTCTCTTCAGTGGGAGCCAGCCCCAAGTGGAGATACCAGGCAGAAGCATTAGCAAGTTCATCTCCTCCTATAGGAGCTGCCAAACGGTGTGCCACCTTTTTATTAAATTACTCTGGATTTAGAGAAAGATGTTGAAAGTTTATTTTTCACTTGGTCAGACTATAATAAATTTAGTTTAATCCTTTCTATCCAAGTGTGTGCTAACAAAGTTTGCACCTGAAAGTATCTTCAGGACTGGGGTAAAGTGGTACAACACCAGGCAACTCCTTGCAAAGGTGGAGCAAGCTACCAACACTCCTATCTCAGTATCTCCCATGGGAGATACTGAGATACAAGTGGAGATACAAGCTACCAACACTCCAACAAGTGAGAGATACAAGTTTAGATACAAGCTACCAACACTCCTATCTCAGTATCTCCCATGGGAGATACTGAGATAGGAGTGCTGGTAACTTGCTCCACCTTTGCAAGGAGTTGCCTGGTGTTGTACCACTTTACCCCAGTCCTGAAGATACTTTCAGGCGCAAACTTTGTTTGCACACACTTGGATAGAAAGGATTAAACTAAATTTATTATAGTCTGACCAAGTGAAAAATAAACTTTCAACATCTTTCTCTAAATCCAGAGTAATTTAATAAAAAGGTGGCACACCGTTTGGCAGCTCCTATAGGAGGAGATGACCTTGTTAATACTTCTGCCTGGTATCTCCACTTGGGCCTGACTCCCACTGAAGAGACCTCAATAAAGGTTGAAACTAGTCTGGGTAGTGGCCCTTCCTTTAGTGCATAACATTATACATATCCGCAAGGAGATGTGTTTTGCATTATGGGAGATACTGAGATAGGAGTGTTGGTAGCTTGCTCCACCTTTGCAAGAAGTTGCCTGGTGTTGTACCACTTTACCCCAGTCCTGAAGATACTTTCAGGTGCAAACTTTGTTTGCACACACTTGGATAGAAAGGATTAAACTAAATTTATTACCACCCAATTCCTGCTAAGGATATTAGGCCTGGCTTTTGTTGCTCTTCTTTAGTTTCATTTACTCAGTGTTAATGCTTGCGTGCACATATCACTGTTCTGTAATCCCTGATGATGGCAATGTAATGTTTTCAAAATATAGAAAGTATTAATTACAGTTATTATGATTAATATTGAGTATATGTTGTAATTTCCTAAAAAAATAATAGTTATGAACAGCCAGCATATAAAAGTTTTCAACCAGTTGTACTTCTAAATACAGTTGAAGTCTCCAAGGTTCTATAACTAAATTGCATAACAGCTGTAACAAATTTGGCATGAAAATCATCAATAAAAAGACCAAACTATGAAAATAGACAACAGAATAAGCAAAGTTGATATGGCCGAAAGCCAGTTGAATAAATTTATATGGAATAAGAGAGAAATTAGCTAAAACATCAAACTAGTAGTATACAAGACAATGCTCAAACCAGTTTTGAGATAGATTAGCAGTTTGAGTTAGAAATAAAGCAATTGATCAAAGATTAGAGACCAGAGATATTAGAGTTCATAGAAAAATTAGTGGCCTTAACAGGTGACATCACAATGATAGAATCATATTAAAAATGAAGATATTAGAAAGGAACGTGCCACTGTTAGCATTCAAGGATGTGTGAGCGGGGCTAATCTAAGATGGTATAGTCATGGGTAAGGGAAAAGTTAGCAAAACAAATGTTTGATGCCAAGATGGCAGGAAAAAAACCCAGAGAAAGACCAAGTTCTAGGTAGATTGATTCAGTCAGAAGTATCTGAGAAGAACAAAATGTTAGATACTGACAATATTGGGATGCTGAAAAGTAATAGACTAATATGGAGAAAAATAAACTTAATCACGTGCTGTCATAGTAGCCTGAACACTCTTTGAACATATCATCATTATCAGTGGCTTTAACAGGCACTTAGTATCCATAACCTTTCATGTATCCTTGGACTTCCCAACCATAATAGAAGGATAAGGTGGTTACATTTATGCCTCCAAATATTCTTGTCAGTAAATTGCATGTGTTCTGCTGGCTGGTTTGCACATGTTCTAAGGGCCAAAAAATCTGAGTTTCCAGGAGGAAAAACCCTCTTCATATGAGACCAGCTAACTCACCTTTCGTCAAAAGAGACCAGATAAAGGTTTCTCATCTTGTGGACGGGAATCAAACCAGGTCTTTCTGACCAAATCGCTTCATCTATACCGATTGAGCTATGGAGGCTCTTTCTTTGAGCATATATATATATATATATATATATATATATATATATATATATATATATATATATATATATATATATATATATATCAGGAAATTGGTGATGATGGTGGTGTGTGTGTGTTTTACATTTTTATTTGCTTTAGAAGATTTTCTTTACATAAATCATTTGCTTTCTGCATGCAGTTACTGCATTATGAATAGGCATTACCGCATATTTTCTGCAACTAAAATTTTGAAAGAAGATGTTAGGTATCTAACTAAATACATTTGTATTTAGTTAGATACTGTTTTGCTTGTGTATGTAGCATATAGTGTCTATATGAGGGGAGGTATTTTTCATTACTTAGTCATTTTATTTCATTTGTCTCTAATTACACTAAACTGTTGGTAAATATAGTACATAGACTATAAAATATCTCTATACTGTATTTAGGGATAAAATAAAACTATTTGTTTTTCTTACATCTACAGTCTGTTGGAGCAAGCTATTTTTCACTATAGGGACATTTTCATTCCAGATGTAGTGAGTAAAAATTTGTCTGTGCCAAACCTGAATAAAAACAAATCCTTCTGTGCATTATAGAAAGAGAATCACATGTCAAAAAAGAGAGAAAGGAAAGTGATGAAGGTAAAATTCATGAACAGGGGAATAATTCCAATAGTTGGAAATTATTTATGTATATGTTACTGTGTAAAAAAGTGTATACTGATCATTAGTGAATAAACGAAAAGAATTAGAAGAAAACAAAATGAAATATCAATAAAACTTAGAACTAAATACACATAACAAGCACAACAAATTGTACAAGATAATTTGCTGCTCCATTAACCCACATGTATTTCTGCCATGCTTAGATGAATCACCGATAAACGAATATAGTTATTTACTGAGCTACCAGTGTACACAGCTGCTGTTTATTATTGGTGAGTTCTATTTTGCAGACAAATCTCTAATGAAATTCATCTCCCATCTGAAATTGTTATATCAGAATATTCACATGACTGACTTGACAATTCCAAAGTTAACTTTCATTATAAATTTCACTGGTTTCACATGAGAAATGTATAACATCAAGAGAGTCTTTCCATGAGCTGCACTGTTCACATAAACACTTGGTGTGAAGACCATACGATGTGGGATGCATTAATTGGTTTTACAAAGACTAGGTCAAAGCTGTATAACTGAGAGGAGACCTTGACATAGCTTTTAAAGAAATGCAGAGAACCGACCAAGGTTTCTGACCTAATGTCCAATCCTCACCTTCTCGTGGTGCACCCTGTTGGATATCTACCTGGATAATGAATGAATGAACAAGGATGGGCCGGCAATTTGCGATTTAGCTGACCAAATTGTATTCTTATTGGCTTAAACCAAAATACAAAATGATGGTACAACGTGACAAAATTTCATGCTGGCTGGGACGTCGCCGGGTTAAACAAGGCCCCCGTTGTTTTCACTAGGGTGAACTGCAAAAAGTCAGCTACTGGAACAAATCTGAAAAAACACCCAACTCAACATCACCAGAGTTAAAGATCGATACTATCAACATAAGAAGACTGAATGGCAAAGAAATGGAGCTAGCTGAGAAATTGGATAAGTACCAGATAGACATAATAGGGGTGACAGAAACATAAAAGACAAAACTGGTGAGATGTTTTTTTGATATAAATACAAAATGTTATATTCAGGCAATGACAATCAAGGAAAAGAAGGAGTAGCCATTGTATTCAACACTAAATCTGAGGCTAATCTTGAATGGCAGACAGTAGAATGATGTGGGCAAATATCAGAATGGAGAACTGGACAATGAGACTTATTTGTGCCTATGGTCCCACAGAAGGTTCTACTAAGGTAGAAGTAGAGGAATTTTTTGAGGCTTTAGAAAAAGCAACTGATACGATGAAAAAGGAAAAGTTGGTCCTTGTTGGGGATCTAAATAGCAGAGCAGGAAATAATTGTCAGACATACAAAAATATATTGGGAAAATTTGGAGAAAAGAGCAAAGCTAATGATAATAGGAAATACCTGTTGGATTTCTGCTCAGGACATAGACTGGTTATTACTAACACCATGTTCTAACATAAAAATGTGCACAAATTCACATGGAGAGAAGAGGCAAGAAATAAGAAAAGTCTCATTGACTATGTTGTGTTGATAGCGATGTTTTCTCCCTGGTGCAGGACACCAGAGTGTACAGAGGATGTGAAATCGGAAGTGATCACTATTTAGTCTTGAGCAGGATAAAATTGAATTTCATATTGAAAAGAATAACATGTAAGAAAGTTTTAAAGCGAATAAAAGTTGAGCAGCTCTCAGATGTGAACTGTAGACTAAAATACAGAAAGATTATTGAATAAAAAACGAAAGAGTTTGAGAACACGAACCAAACCTTGGAGATTCAGTGGCAAGCCGTGAAGAAAACATTGATTGATTCAGCCAGAGGGGCATATGGTGAGGTTGTCTGCAAGGATAGAAAAATCAGAACTCCATGGTGGACACAGGAAGTTAACGAGGCAGTGAAGGAAAAGATGAAAGCATATAAAAAGTTCCTGGCAAATAAGTCAGCTTGTGCTCTTAGAGAATACACAGACAAATGTAAGAAAGCTAAACACTGTGTAAAACTAGCTAAACAAAAGTCATGGGAAGACTTTGGCAAGAACATAGAAAATAAATATCAAGAAGGTGGTAAGATATTCTGGAGGTTATTGAAGAAGCTTAGAAATGGAGGAAAGAGTGCTGTAAAAGGAGGTAGAGATAATAAAGGTGACATGAAAACGGGAGAAAAAGATGTCATTGAAGTATGGAATAATTATTTCGAGAAATTGCTAAATGAAACAAGCAATAATAGCATAGTGGTAAAAAACACTCAACAGGCATACAGTCAGGAATACATATCCATACTTGAAGTAGAAAAAAGCCATCAAAGGATTGAAATGTGGAAAGGCAGCAGGAGTAGATGATATTCGACCAGAAATACTGAAGTTTGGTGGTATAGAAGTCTTGTAGTGGCTGCACTGCATAGTTAAGAAGGCCTGGACAGGGACGAATTCCGATGATTGGAGTAGAGCTCTCATAGTACCCATATATAAAAAGGGAAATAAAACTATATGTGAGAATTGCAGAGGTATTTCCCTACTGAGTGTTCCTGGTAAGATATACGCAAATATACTTGAGAAACAGTTGAGAAGAATTGTGGAAGAAAAGCTGTGAAGAACAAGCTGGATTCAGGCCACATAGAAGCTGTTTCATTATCAGATCTTCACTTTACGACAAATAGTTGAGAAATCATGGGGATATAACAAAGATCTGTATTTAAGTTTTGTCAATTTGGAAAAGGCATATGACAAGGTGCCAATAGAGAAGCTATTCACTACGCTACAGTTATATGGTCAATGGGGCATTATATCAAGTAATTCTTAGTCTTTATTTGAATTGTAAGTCAGCAGTTAGAATTGAAGGAAGTACAGGAAGATGGTTTAATGTTAAATCTGATGTGAAACAAGGATGTACATTATCCACTCTTTTATTATTGATAATCTATATGGATCACATTATGAAGGAAAGTGGTTTTAAACACAATATCAAAATTGGAAATGTTAATGTCAGCTCTTTGTTTTATGTGGATGATGTTATACTTATCAATCAATCCACTACAAGTCTGCAAGATTCCCTGACTAAATTGAATAACTGTTGTAATAGATATGGTATGAAGGTCAGCAATAAAAAGACAAAGACAATGAAAATAGGCAGAATCGCTGAAAATGCCAACTGCATTGTGAATGGAGAACCTGTGGATCATGGAAAACATTTCAGCTACCTAGGCACGATTTGAAGATGGTAAATTAAATATGGAAATAGACAACAGAATCAACAAAGCTGGTATGGTAGGAAGTCAACTGAATAAATGTATATGGAATAAGATAGAAATTAGTCAAAACACTAAATTAGCTGTATACAAGACAGTGTTCAAACCAGTTTTAACTTATGGATCTGAGAGCTGGGTCAGAAATAAAACACTTGACCAAAGACTAGAGACCGCAGATATGAGAATCATTAGAAAGATTAGAAGCGTGAACAAATGGCATCAATGGCAATATCATATTAAAAACAAAAATATTAGGAAGGAACTTGACATTGTCAGCATCCAGGAATGTATTAGCAGAGCTAATCTCAGGTAGTATGGTCACTTAAACAGAATGGGCGAGGAAAGATTAGCAAAACAAGTGTTCTTTGCCAGGTTGGCAGGAAAATGACCCAGAGGAAGACCAAGATATAGGTGGATTGATACGGTACAAAGTGCCTTAGACGATAGAAATATAAGATCTGATAAAGTTGGAGTCTTGACAAGTAACAGACTGATTTGGAGGAAAATTGTAGATAAGAAGTTAGTAATGATGTAAATTTTTCATGTAGTATGATCATATCCTGTACACCCCTTGAGGGTAGATGGCAGGAACTTGATTATAATGATAGTTACAAATCACTGTATTTTTAGTGTTTTGGTTCCATAACACTCGCTGTATGCCACAAATTGCTATCTAAAATTCTTGATCTGAGTTAAGTTTATCTTAAATTATATTTAAGAAAAAGAAATAACAGAATGGATGTAACTTAAAGTTCTTATGAATTATTTTTAATTATAAAATTTTTATAGATATTATGAAGCAACAATTGAGGAAATAACTGAAGATGGACAGTGTACAGTCACATTTCGTGGTTATGGAAATACTGATGTTGCCCTGGTAAGTTTTTTTTTTTTTTCATATACATGTTGTGCATTCATATATTACAGATATTTTATTATTATCTGCCAAGATCTATCAGTCATGAAAAATGCAAAATTTTAAATGTTCTCTCTTTTTAAAATTAATCTAAATTTTAGATTAATTTAGTAATTAAGTTAATGCATAATTTAATAGAAATTGGATGTTTAGGGTAATATGTATGGGTAAGGAATGCTTGTAAGGTAAAATTTGTTTGTTAACGTGTATATGGAACAATAATCTGTATTTCATTTCTTACATAATTTCACTCGGTGTTAACCATTAAAGTTAAACAAGCAACTTTTAGGTAAGCATAAAGCTCATGCCATTTACCGTAGAAGTGAACTTCAAATCATGGTGATGTTGTGATGGAAGAAAACTTTTCTGCTACATGTGAATTGCTGCAGCACATTGTGACACAAGCCCAATGTACTCTTCATGTCACAATGTGCCTTTGTCATACAAGGATGAATTGAGAAAGCTTTACAATGCATTCTTTGCCTGTAGGTAAATTAGTTTGTCTCATACGGAACTTGTAAGGTTTTTCCTGGAAAACAAACCAGAAAATGCATTCGGTTAACAGACAAAAAAGACATTTTCTGGAGGTCTCCCACAGTGAATCACTGGTACTCCAAAAAGTCGGATTCAAAATGTCAGATTATAATAATAATGGCATTGAGTATGTAGCATATTTATTTTTTCTTTATCATCCCCACACATACAAAACAGATTGCAAAACTTAGATAACAGTGTCACCTGTTTGTCAGTAGGAAAGAAGAAAGAATAACCAAGTTAGTATGTTTCTTGAATAACTGTAAGCTGGAAATGAAGTTAGTTTTTGTCTTAATCTAATTGTGATTTTTTTTTTTTTTTTGCTTGCTTGGATTGCTTTGGCACACTTCATGAAAAACCTGATGTTGGGCAGGAATTTTGAATGGAGTTAGGAATGAAGAGCCTCATTCCAACATGAATGATTTCTGTAGCAATCATGGTATCTGGAGAGCAGAAACAGTATCACTATGGAAGGGAGTAGATCCTCGAGGTCTTCTCCCCCCCCCCCCTTTAGCATTGTTGTAATTCCATTGAGCACAAGGTTGAGGATGGTTGAGGGAGGGATGGTTCACTATAGATAAAACTTGTATGAAATTATGGTGTAAGTTACCAAGTAACCTCAGTATTGTTCCTTTCAGGTAGAATACTGTGGTTACTTCTTCTCTTGGTAACTTACAGTGTTGAGTGAATGGAGAAGAGGATTGTCTGGTATGCTGATTGGATATTGTTCATATAGTCTGCTTGATTTAGTTTTAAATCAAGAGATTTAAAAAGCAGCTATAGGAGAGCAAATCATTTGCACATGAACTGGTCTGCCTAAAGGTTTTTTTTTCCCTCTAATACTATAATACCAAAACCTGTGTGTGTACAAGACAGATAAATTCAACATTTCAAGCTTATGTGTTCTTACTTCTGATTTATATTGTTACTCCTTACATTATTACAATAAATGTTAGCAGATTAAAAAAAAAAAAAAAAAAAAAAAAAAAAAAAAAAAAAAAAAAAAAAAAAAAACGTTGATAAAACAAAAGTTTATTAAAAACTTAACAGTTTATTACCTCTGAGACTTCTATAGATGGGGAACTTGTTTATATCTAGTATATATTTCACATAAACAGCCTAGTTGGCTGAGTGGCTAGTGTATTTGCTCTCCAACCAACAGGCTATGGGTTCAAACCCCGCTGTGGGCATGAATATTTGCGATTGCTTTAGGCAGGATAATTTCATTGCCCAGTGTGAAACCACCACTCCGCTTATAGGAAGCTGAAGTGACTTGAAAAAGTTCAGTGTTTGGTCTCTAAAGCAGGATAATTCCAGATTATGTAAAAATTAAATGAAAAAATACAAAAATTATATAAAAATCGGAGGAAAATCCTTAGCCTTCCTACAATATAAATGTACTGATAGTATAGAAGCCTTTTGTTGGTGAGAGCCAAATTAAAAAAAAAAAAAAAGAGAAACAGTTTGTTGAACTGTTATTTTTATTTTTTTTTAAGGTTTTAATCTCTACTAATTTTTTCATATCCATTATAATTATGCTTCTTTAGGAGAGTGAAATAAACTAATTGATATTATATTGATTGCACTGAATGTTAAGCAACAAACAAGCTAACTGGTAACAGTAATATAATAGAGCATTGAAATATACTTCATCATCATCAAATTCCTGCCATGTACCCTCAAGGGGTGTACAGGACATGAAAAAAAATTACATCATTACTAACTTCCTATCTACAATTTTCCTCCAAATCAGTCTGTTACTTGTCAAGACTCCAACATTATCAGATCTTATATTTCTATCGTCTAAGGCACTTTGTACCCTATCAATCCCCCTATATCTTGGTCTTCCTCTGGGTCATTTTCTTGTCAACCTGGCAGAGAACACTTGTTTTGCTAATCTTTCCTCGCCCATTCTGTTTAAGTGACCATACCACCTGAGATTAGCTCTGCTAACGCATTCCTGGATGCTGATAATGTCAAGTTCCTTCCTAATATCCTCGTTTTCAATATGATATTGCCATTGATGCCATCTGTTCATGCCTCTAATCTTTCTCAGGACTCTCACATCTGCGGTCTCTAGTCTTTGGTCAAGTGTTTTACTTCTGACCCAGCTCTCAGATCCATAAGTTAAAACTGGTTTGAACACTGTCTTGTATACAGCTAATTTAGTGTTCCGTCTAATTTCTCTCTTATTCTATATGAATTTATTCAATTGACTTCCTACCATACCAGCTTTGTTGATTCTGTTGTCTATTTCCATATTTAATTTACCATCTTCACTAAAAATGGTGCCTAAGTAGCTGAAATGTTTTACTTGTTCTATAGGTTCTCCATTCACAATGCAGTTGATATTTTCAATGTTTCTGCCTATTTTCATTGTCTTTGTCTTTTTATTGCTGACTTTCATACCATATCTATTACAACAGTTATTCAATTTAGTCAGAGAATCTTGCAGACTTGTAACGGATTTATTTAGAAGTATAACATCATCTGCATAAAGCAAAGAGCTGACATTAACATCTCCAATTTTGATATCATGTTTAATACCACTTTCCTTCATAATGCGATCCATATAGATAATGAATAACAGAGGGGATAATGTACATCCTTGTCTCACACCAGATTTAACATTAAACCATCTTCCTGTACCTCCTTCAATTCTAACTGCTGACTTACAACTCAAATAAAGACTAAGTATTGCTTGATATAATGCCCCATTGACCATATAACTGTAGCGTATTGAATAGCTTCTCTCTTGGTACCTTGTCATATGCCTTTTCCAAATCAACAAAACTTAAATACAGATCTTTGTTATATTCCCATGCCTTCTCGACTATTTGTCGTAAAGTGAAGTCTGATCCTGACAGCCTCTATTTGGCCTGAATCCAGCTTGTTCTTCACCAAGCTTTTCTTCCACAATTCTTCTCAACTCTTTCAACGTTTCTCAAGTATACTTGCATAGATCTTGCCAGGAACACTCAGTAGGGAAATACATATGTAATTCTCACATTCAGTTTTATTTCCCTTTTTATATATGGGTACTATGAGAGCTCTACTCCAATCATTGGGAATTCGTCCCTCTGTCCAGGCTTTCTGCACTATGCAGTGCAGCCACTGTAAGACTTTTATACCACCATGGTCTGCGAGTAATTCAAAGTGGGCCACGGGATAGTTCATTTTCATTAAACTTTATCTTATCATGTTGCTCACACCTGTTGTTCACACCTGGCCTAATTGATGTGTTCATATTCTTCCAAATATCTCCATTTATAACTGTATTGCATTGTCATAAATGACACATTTAGTGTTGTAAAATTGTAATTTGTTACTTCATCTTTATATGTAAAATATATAAGTTTTTCCATTTTGGATTTTATGGGTGCCGCGGTGAATTAACATTTGCCACAGGGGGTCCTCGACTTCAAAAAGGTTGGGAAACACTGCTCTACATTACTGTTTTTTTCTAGTTATCTATTTTTCTGTGTGGTCTGTTTAAAATGTTCTTGACCATTTTTATTATAACTACCGTATATGTCGGCGTATAAGACGACTCTCAAATACTACAGAAAAACCCCTCGAAATCATGGTTCATCTTATATGGCGAGTATAAAAAGGGAAGCTTAATTTCTTGGATGAACATTTAGGTAGTTACAACACATCGTTATGTAAGAAAATAGGCAGTGTTTATAAACAAATCAGATTAATTTTTTGTTACATAAATTTGTTTAAAATATGACAACATATATGTCTTAATAAACAAATAATTATTAACCTCAATTTTCATGTTAATTTTCTTCATCATCTGTTGAAAATAGTTCTTCAGATTCATTGTTTAAATGATCATCATATTCATCCCATTTCGAATCCAGTGAATTGATTTTGTTTTTATTGTCATCAGTGTCCCACAACAGATCATCTTCCATACCATCCATAACATTAGAGATACCACACTTTTTAAATGATTTTATTACAGTCTCTACTTTTACTTTATTCCATGCTTTGATCACAAAATTGCACAACATATCAAGTGATGCAGCGCGCATAGATCCACCATTTGTAAATGATTTTTCACCAATCAACATCCAATTATTCCACTCTTCTCGCATGTGATCTTTAAATGGTTTGTTCAAGGAGACATCTAGTGGTTACAATATAGTTAAACCACCTGGTATAACAGCAATTTTTGGGTTATTTTTTTCTAGAAGACTTCTAGTATTCTCAGTTAAGTGACTACGAAACATATCCCATACTAATAAACTGCGTTTCTTCATTATGCCAACTGGTCACGTGTTTCACACATTATTTATCCATAATTTCACACCATTTTCATCCATCCATCCTTTTACGTGAAAATGTACAAAAACACCTGAAGGAAATTTATCTTAGGTTTAGTTATATGTTTGAAGATGATCATTAGTTTTAACTTGGTTCCATCAGCCAAAAATGACAACACAACCGTAAACCTTTTTTTTTCATGACCTGTACTTTGAATTAGCACTCTCTTACTACCTGTAGACTCCACTGTTTTATTGCTTATCATATCAAAGCTCATAGGAGTTTCATCCATATTTCCAATATTTGACAATAGAAATTTACGTTCTTGTCTCAACTGAATAATAAATTTATGGAAACTGATAAGTTTGTGGTCAAGATCTGCCGGTAGTTTTTGAGCACTTTCGTTTTGTGTCGTATTACCAGATTTTGTCTGTTCATAAAACGATTATACCATCCTGAAGTAGCTTGAAATTCTATACTTTCATCCAGATTGAATCTTGACCATTTTAGTGCATATGCTCTAATCATATTTCTTGTAACAAGATAACCGTTCTGTCTTTGTTCGAATACCCATTCTGCAATGTGATTTTCCAGTTGCAGCCATTGGGTGATCTCCGTTCTCATCGCACATTTTTTTCTTTGGTAATTTTTTAAAAATATCTTCTTTCTTCCTTTATTCTCTTACCATCTTCTCAGTTATGTCAAACTTTCTTGCAGCAGCACAGTTATTAGTTTGCTTTGCCATTTTAATTACCCTTATTTTAAATCGAGCTTCATACTTTCTTCGTTTTGTTGCTGGTTCCATGATTTTAAATAACAATTTTAATAATTCTAAAATTAAAAAAAAATGCAAAATTAATAATTAATTAAAATTGGAGCTAATCACTTTTAATTAGGGTAATTCACGTAAATACTAAATCTATGCTATGCAAAAAAATAACGGATATGCATAGATATAAAAATAATGGATATAACAACAATACCTAACGTTGCAGTAATACAAGAAATAAGAAATTGCAGGGTTGTCTTATACAACCAACATAAGCTTAAAACCCAAAAATACTTAAAATTTAGGCCTTGTCTTATATGCCAGTCGTCCTATATGCCAAAATATACGGTATTTTTGGAAGGATCAGATTGTGGTATTTGAGTTCTTGGCTTCCCTTCTCTGTACTTGGAAATGGTACATGTCCTGTCTCATAGGGTTTTTTGAAATATCAATTTTTTGGGACTAATAAGACTTTGCATTGAGTTATCTTTCCACATGCATTGGTTTCTATAGACTGAACTTGAATAGTTTGGAGTCCCCCAGGAGAGTGTGTTAAAAAAAAAAAAAAAAAAGGAAAAAAGAAATGTTTTTTAATTCCACAGTGAAGTTTATGTGAGGATGAATTTTGTTAAGATAATCGACAGTCTTGTAGTTGTTTTTCCGATCCTGACCATATGATGAATACATAGTACGGTCGAAGTTAAGGTCATAACTTGTAATACTCCATGCCCTGTTTTTCCAATGATTTCATAAACAGGCTGAATAAAAGTGGAAATAGTGAGAGCCTATTCATAGGCCTTCTTTCTGCTCACCGAATTTGTATTAGAATCGGATGAACGTGTTGTTGATGTAGTGTTCAAATGACACAGTGTCTGGTGGAAGTGGTACTTATGGCAGTTCTGTGGTTTCTGTTCACATTGGCAAGGTTGATGTTCATGCTTGCTAAGCAGGTCAGGGAGTTCAATTATGTAATCCTTAATTTTTCAAAAAAAAAAAAAAGTCAGACAAAAAAAAAGTTGTGGATTATGTCGTGGAGGTGCCAAGTAGATTGTAGGTATTTGTGTGTTATTTCTGCATGTTTTTTCAAACTTCTGTTGAATATTTTGTTGAAAGCGTTTCGGAATATCTGCAGATGCTATTATTCACCACAAAACGCTTGTCTACTGTTGTAGCTTTCTGATACGTAGGAAAATGATTGGAATGGATTGATGAAAATGAGATACTGTACGTGGGACAGCATGGCTTTGTGAAGGGTAGATCATGCCTCAGTAACATGCTCAAGTTTTATAACACAGTGAAGGCTGAACTGGATAAGGGTAATGGGTTTACAGTGATACTGCTGGACCTGGCTAAGGCATTTGACAGGATACCACATGGAATTCTAATCTGTAAACTACAACATATGGGAATGGATATAGGGTTGGCGAGATGGATAGGTGGGTGGTTGATGGAGAGATATCAAAGAGTAGATTTTTCAGGAGTAGAGTCCAAAAGACGGCCTGTTATTAGTGGTGTGCCGCAGGGTTCTGTTCTTGGACCGCTGCTGTTAGGGAAAGATCTAAGAGGAACAGTTCATTTGTTCGCTGATGATGCAAAGTTGGGTAGGGCAATAGTGAATGCAGAAGATGTCAAAATCTTGCAGGACGACTTGGATAGATTGGAGTTCTGGGCTAAGGAGAATGGATGTCAATTTAATGTGACATAATGTAAGGTTATGCATTTTGGGGTGAAAAGATTAGCAGCAGTATACCACATTGGTGGAACTGTACTCCAGGAGATTGATGAGGCCAGGGACTTGGGAGTGTTGGTGGATAGGAAGATGAAGTTTAGGGGGCACATTGCAAAGGTAGCTAAATCAGCTCATCAACTCACTTGGTTGTTGAAAAATACCTTGATGAACAGAGACAAGCAAGTTATTGTACCTCTGTACCGAGCCTTGATAAGACCTCATCTCGACTACTGTGCCCAGATTTGGTCACCTAGGTTCCTTCTTGATGGGGAGGAGAGGATCCTGAGGCGAGTGACTAAGATGATAGCAGGTCTATGGAATGAACCGTATGAGAACAGGTTGAAGATTTGTGGGTTGCAGAAATTAGTTGATAGGCGGAAAAGGGGAGATATGATTGAGACATTCAAATTGCTAAAGGGTTTCTATAGGATTAATTCAGAGGATATTTTTGAGATCAGGACTGGTAGTGGGAGAACTAGGGGACACCTATGGAAGTTGGGCAAGAGTGTGGTTAGCAGAGGTGTTAGAGCTGGGTTCTTTACTTTTAGAGTGGTAAATGAGTGGAATAAGCTGCCAGAGTCTGTTGTGGGTGCTATGGCGGTGAGTGAGTTCGAGGCAAGGTATGATAGATACTATGAGAATGTCATATAGTTGTGTGGACATGATGTTTTGGGCCTCCCTCGATGAGTCTAAGGACTCCCTGGAGTCGCCCGTAATAATAGTAATAGTAATATCTGCTAAAATGAATATATATGTATTTCTTCTTTCTGTTTTTGGTAATTGATCTAAGTTCTGTAGCTGACTACTGAAATGGCATAGAAAATTGAACAGCTTAGAGAGGACCATTCCTCTTAAAGAATTTCTGTGTTCTGATGGTTATAGCAAGATCTCATGAAATTCCTTATACCAGCACCTAACTGTCCCAGTTTTATATACCTCTCCCTGATCCTTTTTTTATAACCAAAATATCTAAAAAAGAAAAAAAAAGATACTACTCAGTATCTGTATTGAACAGTCTCTTAAACTGCCATTTATAGTCATTTCTTTAAGACAAAACAGATATCCAAAAGTAACAGAGTCCTCAGGAATCTTACTATGAAGTATTTTATCATCAATAAAAAGCGATATGTCATTCAGTTAATGAGATGCATTCACTTTTGAGATGCCTATTTGTTTATTGACAGCATGATAATAAAATATAACTTGTAATAGTATCATGAAGTGATAATGGAATTAAATGACAAAATTATTTAAATAATATAAATCAGCTAATGCCTTTTTTTTTTTATTTTATTCCCGTAAATAGGGAGTAAGCAAGGCCGTTTTTTAGCCCTATCTAACTTTTGGAGACTGAGTGGGCAGTTCAATCTCCACTGGTACCCAATCAGAGATAGCTGGCCCAAGGCTATCACTAATTAAGTGGCACACAGTGAAGAGAGACAGCTCAACAAGTGCCGCCATCTCGTGGTCCCTGACCCTAACACTCGCATTTAATGTCTAAAATAATGTGGGTTCTACGGTCGATTTTCTTGAGTTTATGGGATGAAAAACCGGAGTTACTGGAAGAAAAAACTCGCTACTATATTCAAGAGAGGTGTTTTTTAGAGTAAATTTCAGTTGTTTGTTATCTTTCCAGATAAATAATTATATATACAGGGTGATCCAAAAGTCATGCAGCTCAGCTTCAAAGTTGAAACCGAGCTGCATCGAAGTGTTTCAATTCTAATTATTCATTTTGCCTATAGATAGTACCCTAGGACTATTGGCCACTGTCATGTAATCTATCTGCTGCATGTCGGATAATGAGCATCTCTTGCATAGTTTTGTTTATAAGGAAGGTAAAATGGTACTATCCGAGGACCAATGTTGTTATTTTGTTTGTCGTTCTTACACAAATGCTGTGGAGGAGTTTTGTCAGAAGTATCCTCAAAATTCGGCATTATGAGACTAATCAAACACTCTTAGGCAACAGTTGCAGATAAACAGCGGCATGGAAGACCCTTCCATTTTGACTGAGGCTAAAGTGATTGTGGTACATAACATGTTGCAATGTTCACCTTCAAAGAGTCTTAGAAACTCTCTGCACAGACAGATATGCCATATGGCAATAGAGCCACCAAACAAACTTTCGTCCGTACTGTGTTCATTCAGTTTAGGAATCTTTCTTCAGTGACGTAGTGTGGTTCTACTTAAGTGGATATGTCAATACTCAGTATAACAGAATTTGGTCATCGGAAAATTGGGATATGGTGTGCATTATCATGCCCTTGCATTGTCTGACCCATTTTCTTTGAGATGACATTGAACAGTGCACTGTACCAAGACATTATCACCCATTTTGAGATTCTCTTGAGATTGAAGAATGTGATTGCTGTTTTCATCCGCGCGGTTAGCTTAGTGGCTATGCGCTTCGCAACCATATGCCTGGGGAAGGAGTGTCCTAGGTTCGATTCCCGTCGGTGACGTGAGGAGCTGAAGGATCTTCCTCAGCCATAGCCAAGTTAGCCAGTCTTGGGCGTGGACAGCAGCGTTTTTCCCCCAGTTTATTCTGGGGTTTTTCATCCCGCAAAGCAGGCAAACTGGTCTTGAGAACTCAACACTACAGGCCATAGGATACACCGGGGCATAAGGCTGACCACCTTATCCTGTAAACGGAGTGAGGTCTGATGATCAATGGACCCTCGACACTGCAAGGTAAAAGAGGGTATAAGGAAGATGAGATGATGAGATTGCTGTTTTCAGCAGGATGGTACCACTAGCCATACATCAAATGAAACAATGCAATTTTTTCAAGAGTTTTTTGGTAATAGACTGATTTCTAAAGGACTTTGGCCCCCAGTATCTTCAGATTTCTTCTTATGGGGGTTACCTTTAAGATAAGGTATATAAAAATAATCATTACAAAATTGATCAGTGTAAGATGAACATCAATGAAATCAGAGCAGTCAGTAATTCCATGCCTTGAAGATTTGCCTCCAATTTTTTAAAAAGATCACATGCCTGTGTTCAAGAATGAGGCAGCCATTTTGAACATTTGCTTTAGTAATGCTATTTATTTTTTGCCTTTGCAAAGATATGGTTATTTAGCTTTGTTTGTAGCAATTTAGTTCTATAAAGTTTGCCACTAGTATTGAGAAATTCAAGTTTATTTTGTGATGTTTAACTTTTGGATTACCCTGTATTTTAAATTACAAAAGAATTCTTTTAAAAATTGAAAATTTCTTTTCAGGGTAAAATTCCATTGTGTATACTATAATTTGTTATGGTAATTTTTTTTTTACTTATGTCAGCTACATCAGTTGAAGCCTTTTCCAGAAGACTTAACAGCAGAAGGTGGGGAAGGTTCTTCAAAATCTAAGTAAGTACTACATTTCATTCCATAATAAAGGCTTTTCAAAATAGAATAAGACTTTGCTATTCAATAGTGGGAAAGTAGGTAATATGCTAATGTTTTTTTATTTCCCAATGGGAGTAGGTGAGATATTTAGCCCTAACTAACTTCTGGAGACTGACAGGCAGCCAATCTCCACTCTTAACAAATTTCAGACTGCTAGCCTACCACTACCAATAATTTTCAATGGGCATCTGAAGAAGATACAGATAAATGCCACCATCTCTTGGTCCCTAACTCTAACACTATATATTATTGTCTTGAAGATTCTGTAGTTGATTTTCTTCAACTGCTCTTTTAAAAACCAGAGTTGTTCAGTTTTCCTCACTTCAATTCTTTCAAAAAATCACAGAAAAGGTCACTAGGCATTTAATAGGGACCTGCATGTAGACATAATACAATTTTTCAATAACAATTTCATACATGTAAGGGAAATAAAATTTGAATTTATTAAATACTCCTATATATTTCCCTGAATGATGCTCATGACAAATTGGTCATGAGTGTCATTCATGGAGAAGGCAGAAAATTGGATATAGATTTATAAATTTAAAAATTTATAAACAATTAATAACACTTACTTCCCTAAACTTAGAGATAGGCATACAATCTTTTTGATAATTTTGATTGGTTTTCGATTGTAGGTTTGATTAAGATTAGGATGATGGTGTAGGGCACTGGTTCTTAACCGATGTTCCACGAACTGGTTCCAAGCGTTCCGCCGGTGAAAGATGTCACATGACCCAGTTCTGAGTGTAATTGGCTACTCTGAATAAAAATGCCGAAGGAATTATTTCCATTATAGCAGAACAATTAACAGTATTGGAAGAAAAGTCACTTTCCTTCCTTAAATACACACAATTATGACCGGATACGAAATCCATTTGGTACAGTTAATACATCGAGCTGTGAATTTTTTTGTTACAAGAAGAAGAGCAATTAGTTAACTTGTCAACGGATCATACTATAATAATGAAATTCTGTGAAATAACTCTTGAGGAATACCCAGCTCTCTCCAAAAGAGCACTGAAAATTTTGTTACAGTTTTCAACATCATATTTGTACGAGCTCAGTTCCTCAATATTAACCCATATAAAAACTAAAAAGCATGAAAGACTTCCTAATGCGACAAAGAGATGAGGGTACAGCGCTTCTTAAACTTTTTCTACTAGTGACTCCCTTTCACCCGAGAAATTTTTACGTGACCCCAAATATATAGGTATATAAAATAGGTATACAAATCAAACATTTACTGATAATAAATCATAAAGAAATTTATTTTAAAACAATTCTTTGGTATACATATAATTTTACCATTTACATAAAGAATTACAAACAATAGCCTTGAATCTGAATTAATTTTTGGTCATTGCGCATTCAGAAACCTTTTACTGTTGTCAAATTTTTCCCGACACCACATTTGGTTATGTGACCCACAGTTTAAGAAGCTCTGGCATATTAGAGCTAATATTGCTGAAATCTGCAAAAGCTGACAAGCTCAAGTATCGCATTAAAATAAGTTCCATTTTTATAAAAGGCAAGTACATGCATATTTTTATTGTTAGTTTTATGACCTTAATGCTTTTGGTGTTCCCCAAATTTTTCTTATAAATCAAAAGTGTTCCGTGACATTGAAAGGTTAAGAACCATAGGTGTAGGGCCTCGTACAATTCAAAGAAATTAGATGATCTGTTTGATTCCAGTGAACTCTGGGTCTAGTGTTGATGGCATGAGACAAAGCCTAAACCTTCTTGGGTACTTTGGACACACGCACTGGCCATTCTGCTGAGATTATAATCCAAGAACATCAAGATTGTATCAGATTTCTAGAATCAGAAGGTTCAGACCTTGCTTCTCATGCCATTGACACTAGACACAGTTCATTGGAATCAAGATGAAGATGTTGCACTACAATAGATTTAAATTTGTTTATTTCTTGAATTGTATGAAGCCTTATGCCACCGTCTTAACCTTAATCAAACTGACTGCATGTCTATCTCTAAATTTGGGAAGTAATTGCTATTAAATTGTAAATATTTTTTTTTAATTACATAACTGTACTTATTTCCCTGGAACTCGAATAGTGTTTCCTCCTCATACATCTGTGACTGACATGTGGAAGCACTCACATGCTGTATGACTTCCCTTTTCAAAATGTTCTTGTGTTTGTAATGTTGTAGCCATTTCTTTTGCCTTTTTCCTGAATGATGCTCATGACATATTGAGTGAAATATATAGAAGAATTTAATAAATTCAAATTTTATTTCCCTTGCATCTGTGAAACTGTTATTTAAAAAATTGTATCATGGAAAAGATCATTGACAGCCAGCTTCTTCACCACCACTCATGGAAAAGTTTAGAGAAACTCATGGTTGCTCTTGACATTTCTAGGCATAGAAGCCTACTCAGCAAATTTCAATTTTATGCTTTACTTTCCACTTTACAGTTGAATTGCCAGCTGTCTTTCTGATCATTGTGCATATAGTTGTAGATGGTTTCCTCTTTTCAGATTTCTCCACCAGTGCTGAAAGTATGGGAATGGGTAGTGGCAGTTCAGCAGAATCCATAGAAATACATACAGAAGAGACATCAGGTAGAAGTCAAATGTCTGAGAGGTCATTAGTCAGTGGACTGCCCTCTTCTGGGGGTAGTCCACTGACTTTTTTCACTGAATTCAGCATCAAGAATTCTTAGAGGATTTTGGTGCCCCACCCCAAATGTTTGAGCAGTATTTCAAAGGTGGGCAGATTTGGGATTTGTACAGTGTCAGTTGTACAAGTGTGCAGCAATGTTTTAAGCAGAAGAATACACTTAGTTTTTGTTGGCAGTTGAAGACAGACTACTTTATTAGCCATTTTATATATATTATTGTTCTATGCAGCATGCATAGAAAATTTTCAAAATTAGGCTTGACTTTAAAATGGTCACATAATAGTACATTTTCCCTCTGCTGGATAAATTTAACTGCTAGAGGGAACTCTATCAAGAAGTTATGGCAGAGATATTAAGGTAAGTAAGGATAGAGATGAGAGTCAGCTCAAGAAGACAAATAAGACTGACCTGTGTTTTAGCAGCACTTGAGTTTACAAGGTTATCCTTGTCCAAGTCATCATCATCATCACGAACCATGGGCTCACTGCCCATTGATGTCTGATGCCTGTTTCACTATCTTCTTCCACCTTTCTTTGTCCAGTGCACAGTGTCGCAGTTTTTGTACACCCATTCCACACCAGTCTTTTATATCGTCTATCCATTCTCTGTATGGTCTACCTCTTCTGTTTAAACCATCCAAAATACCAAACATAAATGTCGTTATCTTTGCCTTTGTCTTTGTCTTGTCCAAGTAGTAAATAACAAGTGGTCAGAGTTTGACATTTGTTATGGATGATCTCGAAACTTTGAATGATTGTGCACTACAGTGTTTGTTATCAAAAGAAGAAAAATTGACTTCATACTTCTTAAATACTTAAATTAGGCCCTTTAATTCAGTGGCACCCATTTATTTAATTGGTACAAGTGAAGCAAACTACTTCATTAGCCATTTTTTATATATATCATTGTTCTATGCAACATGCACAGAAAATTGTCAAAATTATCTCGACTTTAAAATGGTCATATAATAGTACAAACATTTTTCTCTGCTGGATAAATTTAATTGCTAGAGGGAATTATATCAAGTTAGGTGGCTATAGCTGTTAGCATTCAGGGGTTTACTTGCCAGAAACAAATGAATTTATGAAATCCATGTGCAAACACGTGCATGCATTTTTCTGATATTTCTTATTGTTTGATGTGTGGTAATGTTGCTGATAGATGGTGCATAATTTTCAGAAAACAAATCATACAAGCCCAACGAGAATATAAGAAAAAGAAGGCTCAGAAGAAGGCAATGAGAATGAAGCAGATAGAAGAAGATAGGGAAAAAGAAAAGAGCAAATGGCAACAATTCAATGCTAAGGTATTGACATTCTAGAGAATAATATCAACCAAATTTTCAGTTAAAATTGTTATTATATAATAATACTGTTTTTTTTTTTCTTGTTATATTAAATGTGATTATAGAGAATACATTGGTATTTGTGTATTCATATACTTTTGATTATGAATTAATGTCTTCTTTTCATACAACACTTGTATGTTATTGTTTTTGCATCTGTTTCCCAATGTAAACTTACCTTAATAAATGTCATTATACTTTTTTCCCTTGATGTGAATTCCATCCACCAAAATTTCTAAAACTGTTGGTAGATTGGGCTAGCTACCAGTGGACAAGGGACCTGTAGATTTAGGTAGGAGATGAATTTCATTGCCCAGTGTGAGACCACTTCCCTGCTATTGGAGGCCTGAAGTGACTTGAAAAAAATTTCCAGGTGTGGTCTCTAGAGCATGATTTCCAAATCAGGTAAAAAATAAATTAAAATTAAAAAAAATATATATAAAATCGATAAAAATGGCAAAAAAAAAAAAAAAAAATCCTCAGCCTACCCACAGTACAAAATGTACTATTGGTATATAATAATCTTTCATGGGTGGAACTCAGTTTCAATATCAAGAGTGCCCTATGGTTGTAAAGACATGGATTTAAATCCCATTTAGGATTGCAAACCTTAATTAGCATTCAGTACACTAGCCTCAGAGCTTTAGTTGCTTTATTCATAACTTCAAAATAACTTCAAATAGCCAATAGTCTGATCCCATTTAAAAAAAAAAATAAGGAAGGAAGCAAGTCCAAAATCCTCTGCCACTTAAAACCACCTCAAACACACATACTGTTTATAATATACTTGAAAAGAAATGATATTCTTATTTTAATCCCATGCTCAAGCATAAGCAAATGTGATTTGCACGTTAAAATCGTTGATCAGCCTGTTTGTATATAGTGGCTGTTGACTTCCCATCAATTGCCTCAGTATCTCAACATCAGTTTGACCTTTATTGAGGACTTATCAGTGGGAGAGCCAGACCCTGAAAATTTATTATATCAATGCAGAATTATATATTTTTAATATACAAGTAAAAGAATGGTGTATATTGCTATATTATTAATAACTCTTTATCAGAAAATTTGTGGAAAATGTTTCTGTTTGGTTACAAAGTATAATATACTTCACAAGAAATTATATTCTTGTTTTTGATCCTATACCCAAGGATAAGCCACAAGTTTTGCACATAAAGCACACAAAATCTACATAAATAAACCTTGTTTGCTTAGACTTGGGTATGGAATCCCCTGATTTAATGATTATTTGTTTTAAACTAAAAATCTTGACATCCATTATTTTTCCAGAACCCATCTTTTGTTTCCCAAGTTCTCTTAAGTAGTTTTTTTGGCTCTCTTTCAAGTATGTGCCTGTATAATTCTTACCTCTCATTATCTGATTTGGCCTTTCTTACCAAACTAGTTGGGGTTTGCACTTTGTACTGCTCATGAGTATGCTGATTGCTTTTTTCTTTATATTCCCTGAACAGTTTTTTTTTTTTTACTCCAGCTCTTGTTTATATCTCTACTCATCCACTTAATTCCCAGTTGGTTTATCCTCCTGACCTTGAGAAGTCTGACACTGCTTCTCAAGCCATGGCACTGCTCGAAGATCACTCCAATTTTATAGTTCAACATAAACCCTCTCTTGACAGAGAATTGCACATGTTTGGCAACTTTCCAGAACAAGACTGCATGATCACTCTCCTCAATTGGGGGCTGAGTGTCTACCTTGGTTATAGATATATCTTCTGATGCTGTTATTAGATCCAACACTCTCAAATCCCTTATCCCCTCTATAACATGTTGTTTTTCATATAATTATCCCTTAGCAACTGTATAAATTCCACTTCCATCTTGCCATGCCAACCTTTCCTCACTCCAATCTATGTCCCCATAATTAAAATCTCCCATAATAATTGTTCAGCCTGCACTCATTGGTCTCTGGTGTGAGAGACCAATGAGTGCAGACACACCAGACAGCCTCAAATGACCATCTCTTCCAGGTCTAAACAATTTTCTCTCCAAATTAATCTGTTATCTATCAAGGCTTCAGTATTATCAGATGTTATATTTTTGTCTTATATGGCACTTTTGACTATATATCCACTTATATCCTAGCAAAGAATACTTGATTTGCTAACCTCCCTTCTTACTTTCTGTTTAAGTGAATCATCTGAGATTAGATCTGTTAACACATTCCTGAATGCTAATAATGTCAAGTTCTTTCTTAATGTCCTCAATTTTAATATAATACTGTTATTGATGCCATCTATTCACTCTCCCTAATCATTTTTCAGAACTTTCATATCTGTAGTCTCCAATCTTTGATTGCATCTTTTATTTCTGACACAGCTCTCAGATCATTAAGTTAAAATTGGTTATAATAAATAAGTTAAAGTTAAAATAAATTCCTGCATTCTCAAGGAAAGGTAGGGTCAATGTCTTCAGTAAAACTTGAGCCACCAGAAATTTCTTGATGACAGATATGCTACCAGGAAACAACTACTTGAACTTGTGCATATAAGAACAACTTGTGAATTAAAGTGGTGTTGATCTCTATGTAAATTATATAATAAACATCAATATGCAAAATTTTGTGCAGTAAGAAATTTGTGTCCTGAGTAAGAGTAACATTTCATCATGTTATTTTCTGTAAAATTTTAATTGTGAT
The DNA here is from genome assembly GCF_054136105.1 of Typopeltis vanoorti. NCBI lineage: Eukaryota > Metazoa > Arthropoda > Arachnida > Uropygi > Thelyphonidae > Typopeltis > Typopeltis vanoorti. The sequence continues at coordinate 144,517,887 of NC_143553.1, forward strand.
TCTAAAAATGACTTTTGCACACAATTTTAGTAACATGAATGGCAAAGCAAATTAAAGGATTCTAAATTTTTATGAAGGACCTTTTAGAGTGTTGTGTAAGATATCCACACATACAATTTTCTATCCCTCTGTCCAGGCCTTCTGAACTATGCAGTGCAGCCACTGCAAGACTTTTATACCACCAAACTTCAGCATTTCTGGTTGAATATCATCTGCTGTTTATTCAATCCTTAAATTATGAAAATTTCTGTTTTGATGATTGACTTTGTTGGATATTGAAGTACAATTACACGATGGTTTACAGATGTCAGTTACCATTGCAAGGGTTGGTTAATTGAAGGGTTTTGTTTTGAAGGTGGATAAATTGTAGATCACAGTGTGCACGCGCATGCGCACACACACATAGATATCCCATAAATTAAGAAAAGGAATTCAGAGTTATGTGCTATTTTATATTATCAAAGAAGGAGTCATATGGCTTCATTTTGGCAATGTAAATTATATAGACAGGATAATAAAGATCCAGCCTTATTTCGAAGCTCAATATCTCGAAGCTTCGAAAGTGTCAAAATTTTGACCCAGAAACCTTATACAGTCTTCGGCATTGGAGTTACCTTAGTTTGATAATAATAAAAATGGAGGAAAACTTGTGTAAATAACTTCAATCGATCATCATCAAATTCCTGCAATGTACCCTCAAAGGGTGTACAGGATATGATAGTACTACATGACAAATTTACATCATTACTAACATCCTATCTACAATTTTCCTCCAGATCAGTCTGTTACTTGTCAAGACTGCAATATTATCAGATCTTATATTTCTGTCGTCTAAGGCACTTACCCTATCAAACCACCTATATCTTGGTCTTCCTCTGGGTCGTTTTCCTGCCAACCTGGCAGAGAACACTTGTTTTGCTAATCTTTCCTCTCCAATTCTATTTAAGTGACCATACCACCTGAGATTAGCTCTGCTAATGCATTCCTGGATGCTGACAATGTCAAGTTCTTTCCTAATATCCTCATTTTTAATATGATATTGCCATTGATGCCATCTGTTCACGCCTCTAATCTTTCTCAGAACTCTCGTATCTGCGGTCTCTAGTCTTTGGTCAAGTGTTTTACTTCTGACCCAGGTCTCAGATCCATAAGTTAAAACTGGTTTGAACACTGTCTTGTATACAGCTAATTTAGTGTTCCAACTAATTTCTCTCTTATTCCATATGAATTTATTCAAATGACTGCCTGCTATACCAGCTTTGTTGATTCTGTTGTCTATTTCCACATTTAATTTACCATCTTCACTAAAAATCATGCCTAAGTAGCTGAAATGCTTTACTTGTTCCACAGATTCTCCGTTCACAATGCAGTTGACATTTTCAACGATTCTGCCTATTTTCATTGTCTTTGTCTTTTTATTGCTGACCTTCATACCATATCTATTACAACAGTTATTCAATTTAGTCAGGGAATCTTGCAGACTCGTAGTGGATTTATTGATAAGTATAACATCGTCCACATAAAGCAAAGAGCTGACATTAACATTTTCAATTTTGATATTGTGTTTAAAACCACTTTCCTTCATAATGTGATCCATATAGATAATGAATAACAGAAGGGATAATGTACATCATTGTCTCACAAGGATGTACATTATCATAACTAACATTAAACCATCTTCCTGTACTTCCTTCAATTCTAACTGCTGACTTACAATTCAAATAAAGACTAAGTATTACTTGATATAATGCTCCATTGACACCATATAACTGTAGCATATTGAATAGCTTCTCTCTTGGCACCTTATCATATGCCTTTTCCAGATCTACAAAACTCAAATAGAGATCTGTTATATTTCCATGATTTCTCCACTATTTCTCGTAAAGTGAAGATCTGATCCTGACAGCCTCTATTTGGCCGGAATCCAGCTTGTTCTTCACCAAGCTTTTACAATTCTCCTCAACCGTTTCTCAAGTATACTTCCATATATCTTACCAGGAACACTCAGTAGGGAAATACCTCTGTAATTCTCACATTCAGTTTTATTTCCCTTTTTATATATGGGTATTATGAGAGCTCTACTCCAATCATCAGGAATTGTCCCTCTGTCTAGGCCTGAACTATGCAGTGCAGCCACTGCAAGACTTTTATACCACCAAACTTCAGCATTTCTGGTCGAATATCATCTACTCCTGCTGCCTTTCCACATTTCAATCCTTTGATGGCTTTTTCTACTTCAAGTATGGATATGTATTCCTGACTGTATGACTGTATGCCTGTTGATGTTTTTTACCACTGTGCTATCATTGCTTGTTTCATTTAGCAATTTCTCGAAGTAATTATTCCATACTTCAAGGATATCTTTTTCTCCCGTTTTCATGTCACCTTTATTATCTCTAACTCCTTTTACAGCATTCTTTCCTCCATTTCTAAGCTTCTTCAACAACCTCCAGAATATCTCGTTATTTATTTTCTATGTTCTTGCCAAAGTCCTCCCATGACTTTTGTTTAGCTAGTTTTACACAGTGTTTTGCTTTCTTACATTTGTCTGTGTATTCTCTAAGAGCACAAGCTGACTTATTTGCCAGGAACTTTTGATATGCTTTCTTCTTTTCCTTTACTGCCTCTTTAACTTCTTGTGTCCACCATGGAGTTCTAATTTTTCTATCCTTGCAGACAACCTCACCACATGCCTCTCTGGCTGAATCAATCAAGGTTTTTTTCAAGGCTTGCCACTGAATCTCTGAAGTTTGGTTCGTGTTCTCAAACTCTTTCATTTTTTCTTTAATAATCTTTGTGTATTTTAGTCTACAGTTCACATCTGAGAGCTGCTCAGATGTAAATAACTTAAATATTCTAAAATTTTCACCTGAGTATCATAGGCATCTTCAGTGCAGGATTATAGAAGGTATTTAAACAATAACAGACAATTCCAAAACCTTAGTAGCTAATGTAAGATGACTAAAATGGTCAATAATTTTCTGACTAATATATATATATATATATATATATATATATATATGTATAATGTATAAGGTTAGTACTTTTTAATCTCCTAATCTTTCCTATCTCCCACAAAGGGGACAGACTTACATCACATCTGTTTAAGTTTGGACAATAAATAGACAACAAAAACATTTAAAAGATGAGTTTTTTTTTTTTTTTTAATCTCATCTTATTCTGGTAAACTGTATGTTTAGTGCAGATAACATGCTCAGCAAGCTTTAATGTTCAGGCTCATGGTACTTAATATAAGATTTGTGTTATTCTAGATCAGCGATTTTCCACCGGTGTGTCGCGAGATTTATGAAAACAATTTAATTGAAAGAAATAATGTTGTAATTTGCGCATTTATGTATTAGTTGCTGGTCTTCCATCTTCTTATGTGTGTGTAAATCAATTAAAGTTATGCCTATTTTGTTTCCTGATCTTCAAAAAAATTAAAAGAATATATTTTTGGTGTGCCGTAGAATTTTAATAATTAGTCTAGGTGTGTCGTATTATGAAAAAGGTTGAAAATCACTGTTCTAGATGAATAAAAGCAGATCTTCCTGTTTGTCCAAAATAAAAAATGCTGCAAAAGCAAGGAATCTGGTAAACACCTGGAAAACTGGAAGCTTGTCCTTAGGAGAAGCAGGAAAGATAGCAATTTTTCTGATGGGTACAAATGGCAATAAAAATATTCAGTGGTTTTAAAACCTTCACTATGCATTCAAAAATGCCTTGCAATTAAGGATAGGAATGCAAGTTATTTCTTCTACTTTTTAAGAAGAAATAACTTGCATTCTAATTTTAAGAAGAAGTTATTTCTTCTTGGAAGATGCAGAGATACCATAACCTAAAATGTTTTTTGATGAAGGATCCTTAAAACCATTAGACAAAATGGTGGGTTTGACTTGGATGGTAGGTGAGATTTGGCATGGATATAATGGCCTGTATGCAATGTTCCCTCTAATTTTTTGCTGTGAGTGTGCGCAGAAATTTGCGTGTGTGCAAAATTTGCCTTCTTTTGAAAAGTAAGTGCGCACCCATACGAGTCACCATACTGATCATTTAAGCAAAAAAGTTAAAAGATTTTAGTTCACTCTTTACCTTCTGGTGTCAGTGGGATGTCAGCCAGGTCACCCCAACTCCCCACCATGTTCCCACACATGGCAGTAGCCTCCCCAGTAAACAGTCGGAAATCACGATTCACAAGCCTCGGGCAGGACTTGATCCGGGGACTTTGCGCATGCGAGGCCAACACGATACCGACTGTACTAGATAGGATTCTAAGTGTGTGTATTATTACCACCACCGAGTAAGTTGTGTGACATCAATCACAGAGCTAACATAAATATTTTATATGTATTTAATATTGATCTGATTAGAAGTAAGAAATAAAGTAAAAAAAAAAAAAAAAGATAACACTAGTGACTGATTGCCTTTAATTAAATTTTCTAACTTTGCAAATAACTCTAAACATACATAATAAGTCTATTACTAATTCTCATCTTGTTTAGTTCTAGCTTCTAGCTTTATTTTTTCTCTCTTCTGTCTTTGGCATTCACCCACTCTTTATACACACTATCTAAATTAATTGAATTTCCATATAATTGGTAACTTTTCACTCTCATTAGCATATCCAAATCACATTCTTCTAAACGGTTTCTAAGTTGGTTTTTTATTTGATTCATTAGACTAAAACCTCGCTCGCAGTCTGCACTAAATGCAAGGAAGGTTCCTCCAGTATTCATCAACTTTGCCAAATCACAAAACTACTCATTTTGAAGAGAAAATACAACCATTTGTGTAAAATTTGATATCATTTTGCATTTAATTTTTTCTTGTACAGAAAATTTGAAATCATTAAACTAATTATTTCTGTAGTATCATCCAGAAAATCATGATATTTATTTTTATATTTATATTTATTTATATTTATTTTTAAGACATTTATACATGATATTTATATTTATTTTTAAGACAAAGGGCATTAACATGTTCACTACCAAATGAGAAATCACAATGTGAAATAGAGGAGATATCAAACACTGACCATTCTTGTATCTCATTCTCAGGGAATCTGTCCTCTAAATGTGCACATAAACAATTTATAAAATTTAACAGGGGCCTAGTATCTACTGGTTCAGTCTCTTCTTGTTTAAGCATTTACTCTGTCACTCCAGCAAGCGTCATCTTCTAAATACTGATTCCTGATTTTGTTAATCTTCCCTCTGGCAAAATGATGACTGTCTAGTGGTGTAAGGTTACTCCTCTGTAAAATTTTGCACAGGGAAGCCATTTCTTCAAAAACATCACTTGAAACATTAGCAGCTACTTTGAATGTCACGTTAGTTAATTTATTGTGACAATAATTAACCACGGGATCATTTGATTTGTTTTTTTCAAAATATGTGATCAGTTCCTCATAGTTTCTTATTATTGCCTGTAATGCAAAATGTCTGGATAGCCACCGCACTTCATTGAGTGGTCTGAAGGCAATAGCTTCATTTTCAGATGCCTCGACAGTTTCTTTAAATTCATGTCTTTTCACTGTGGAATGAGAAAAGAGTGTGTACACTATTCTCATTAATGTATCAATATCTCTGATTAGTTTAATTTCCTTCCACGTATCACAGATCCCCAGATCCTCACGGTGAGCTACACAGTGTTGCTGGACAGGATGTGGAACTTCTAATTTAAGTTTTGCAGCGACACCATTAACTTTGCCCAGCATCACTGTGGCTCCATGAGGTAAACATCACCATTTTTTGGAGATCAAGTTTCTTCTCTTGATAAAACTGTTTAATAGCTAACACAATGGAGGAGGCATCACATGCCTGCAACTGAATTATTCCGCCAAAATATGTTTTATATTCATTACAATCTTTAGGTCTAAACTTAAAATAGAGAATGAGACATTTGCTAACAGTTATATCAATGCTTTCATCAATGGTTAAGGTGTGGAAATTTGCAGATGCAATTTGCTCAAACATGTCATTTTCAACAATTAAATCGATTGTTTCCAGAAATTCAAACGCATAATTTTTGCTTCGCCAGCTGTCTGGGAGTTGAACATACCTTTCCATATGTTCATTAATATGTTGAACTGAAAGTAAAGACTTATTCATCTTAATAACTAATAAGACACTGTCAATAAGATTTAATTAACTTGGTTATATCTCAATGCGTGTACACGAATGTTATTATTTAGTCTACTATTTTAAAATTCATTTTAAAAATTATAGAATTTTGAAATGCTACAATATTTTTAATTGTACTCTAAGTTTTTAAAAGTATTTAATTATTTTTATTAAAATTATGAAACCATTGTTTTAATTCGTCATGATCTTGAACTAATTTGATCAGCCAATCATGTTTGGGAATTTTCCATGAGTCAGGCCTGAGATGTAAACAAACCGTGTGCCATTCTATATGCTACTTAAAAATTACACATTTAAGCCACATCCCTTTCACTTTGGCATCAAATCGCTAGCCTCAAATAGAGTTACTGTTAATAATTTATAACTTTTGTGCAACTTCGAGAATGTAATAAAAAATGCAGGGTTATAGGCTTGAGCGTTGCCGAGTTATTGTATTTTTTTAAAGAATTTATAGGTTAATGTTTAGGTGGAACTTCTTTAATTAATAAATTTTAATTTCATCTTGAAAATCTAGTGTGCGCATATTTTTTACTTTGTGCGCTAGTTGTAAAACGTATGCGTGCGCACAGCTTAGAGGGAACATTGTCTGTGTGAGTATTCAATATCTAAGATGATCATAATGTTGAATACTCATATTTAATAATTTCATCCAGATGAAGATCACAAATTTTATTTTTAAAATCCAGTGTTTTTTATATATTGTAGTAGAAGTAGTAAGTAAATTGGATAAGTATTTCGATATCCTAATAGGATGTCAACAACTGGTCTTAATGGATTACCTGGTTTATGAATTTTTGGAAGACCATATAATCTAAATGGATGACCGAGGTTTTAAGCCTTTTCTTTTGTTCATCCTCCCAACAAACGTTATCGACAAGAGAATTAAATCTCTTTATTTGACTACAAGTCGAATCAGGTGTGAGGAGCCTATAAGTAGAATAGTCTCAGAGTAATAGAGATATTTTCGTATCATATTTTTTTTATCTTGAGCAATCACAGATTTAATAATAATTAAATTATTTTTATTCTTCAAGGACTTCAGCCCTTTAAATTCAGAAAAAGAAAGATTTGGATGTGGAGGTTTAGCACTAAAAAGAATTTTTGCACATTCACAATGAATCCATAGTTTTAAGAGATAAAGATTAAAGGCCTCTTATCTCTGCTACAGGAAAAAGTCCATTAAGGGTACCTTATTCAGAAAAACAACAAAATCATGTCCTTTTGATAAAACAAAAAAAAGTTCATCCTGTGTTAGCAGCCTGCCAGATATATTGAAGACATTTATCCATGTCACAGATGTTATTAGTACTGGTTCTAAAGTGGCTTACAAGTGAATCAGGCTTGCACTTTTCACAAGTATTAATAAAACATATTGGTAAGAAGTTGATGAAATATGAAGAACAATGTGAAAATTTTCAGTCACTAATATAGATTTTAAGGCAATCTTGATCAATTGATTTCTCTATTTAAGAGGGCTAAAGATTTTTTTTAGCTTCATTAACTTGATAATTTAAAAGAGATATACTAGCTTTCAAATAAATCTGATGGGCTTTAGGATTCTGCATGTGAAGTATCTTCATGACTGGGCTACTTGTATATAGAGGCTAATGACTTCACACCCATAATGCATAACATTATTCGCATCTGTAAAGATGTGAATTCAAATTACTTTTCAAATTACATCGTAAAGATGTAATTTGAAAAATAATTTGAAATTATTGATGTGGATTGATTTTTTCTTTGAAGTTTGTAGTCTTTATACAGAGTGAATTCAATTACTAAAGTGTTTTAAATGATGAAAACAAGATATGCTGTGTTCATTTTTCTGTGAGTAAAAATACAGGAAGAGTTATTTAATCTATGTTGTTATACAGATAGCAGTTTCTGTATTATATTACTCCTGCATGAATTCAAGAGTTAAAGTGCTACTGAAAATAAGAGACTAAAATTCCAGATTTTATGTCCATAAAGGATAGAATTAAATTTGTATTTGAAGTTGATAAAATAGTGAAAGTGATTTCTTGTTGTGAATTTAGTTTTACTTAGTTTGCATCTGATCAGTTTAACCTCCCAACCGGCCGGTGTGGATGAAATATTCAACCCTCCCTAGCTTTTTTCATGGATCAAAACTTCGTCGGCATTCTACCTTTTATCATGCCATTACCTTCCTCCGCCGTTAATCTCGTTACGGCTATTCTATAGCATTAGTGGATTAACTGTTGCTGAGTGACCTTTGTGTCCCCTCCCCCTGTCTTTACGTCTATTGTGTTGCTTAGAATTTCATTTACTGTCCTAAGTTATTTGACCTTTCTTGCCTCTAAAATGATTTATTGTGTCTCTTCCCAAAAATTGAAACCAATTTCACATATGCGAAAAAAAAATCAATCCTGAAATGCCCACTGATCAGCTTTTGCAATGAATCTATTTAGTGATAGTGAATTTGGTGTATTTTATTCTACAAATCAGTGCGCCGGAAGAGATGCACTGATTGTTCTTTCACTTTACGTATAATAATTGAATAATTTTTTTTCGAATTTTAAAATTTTCAAATGTTTGCTTTGAAAATATTATGTCAAATATTTATATTTTTAAATAATATTTATTGAAATAAATATGTCCTTTTTCTTTCGTTTCTAGCGAAATAGCATTATATGGATCATCACATTTCAGATTTAGAAACGATTTTTTGTTATTCATAAAGACAAAATAAAAAAAAATGTTAAAATGCTAAATTGCCTTACTCGGTTTCCGATTGTGTCTTTTTGGTATCAAAAATTTATATCCAATGATATTTTAGCAGTGATTCTTCCCCTTCGTCATTTATTTATTTATTTGTATTATGCATATTACGATAATATCTAGTGCATAACCTCGTAGATATGTTGAAAATATAATGTGAAAAATATCATATACGGAATGATTCAACATTTTTGCTCATTTTGAAGATTTTCTAATGCTTCCCCCCCTCCTTATTCTCTCCTGGCACTGAATTGCATAACTACTCTAAATTTCTATACAGGTTTGAAAGCTTTTCTAGACAGCATTCAAAATCAATTACTTCATTTTACCATTTTGACAAAAGCTATACGGCAATCAGATTGTATCGTGAAGCTTCTAAATCTGTTCTATTTATTTGCAATCTAAAACCAGCTGTTCTACTGCCCGCTGAAATTATGTGAAATTTTAGAAATAATATGCTATATTTTCACCATGCAAAATTGTTTATATGCATACCACACAAAAGAAAGTTCAGTAGTATTATTTGTGTTTGTTTTTCTTTTAAAAAAATCTAAATATTACTTCTTCTGCTGCTGGAAGCTATTTCTGAAATAATCTATGTCTTATAAATACTTGGTAATTCTACAAATCAGTGCACCGGAAGAGTTGCACTGATTGATCTTTCACTTTACGTATAATAATTGAATAATTTTTTTTCGAATACAGAATTTTCAAATGTTTGCTTTGAAAATATTATGTCAAATATTTATATTTTTAAACAATATTTATTGAAATAAATATGTCCTTTTTCTTTCGTTTCTAGCGAAATAGCATTATATGGATCATCACATTTCAGTTTTAGAAACGATTTTTTGTTATTCATAAAGACAAAATAAAAAAAAAATGTTAAAATGCTACATTGCATTACTCGGTTTCCAATTGTGTGTCTTTTTGGTATCAAAAATTTATATCCAATGATATTTTAGCAGTGATTCTTCGCCTTCGTCATTTATTTATTTATTTATTTGTATTATGCATATTACGATAATATCTAGTGCACATCCTCGTAGATATGTTGAAAATATAATGGGAAAAATATCATATACGGAATGATTCAAAATTCTTTTTCATTTTGAAGATTTTCTAATGCTTCCCCCCCCTCCTTATCCTCTCCTAGAACTCACAGGTTTGAAAGCTTTTCTAGACAGCATTCAAAATCAATTACTTCATTTTACCATTTTGACAAAAGATATACGGCAATCAGATTGTATTGTGAAACTTCTAATTCTGTTCTATTTATTTGCAATCTAAAACCAGCTGTTCTACTGCCCGCTGAAATTATGTGAAATTTTAGAAATAATATGCTATATTTTCACCATGCAAAATTGTTTATATGCATACCACACAAAAGAAAGTTCAGTAGTATTATTTTTGTTTGTTTTTCTTTAAAAAAATCTAAATATTACTTCTGCTGCTGGAAGCTATTTCTGAAATAATCTACGTCTTCTAAAGACGTAGATTATTTCAGAAAAGCTAAGAGGATATTACTTGGTAATATCCTCTTAGCTGGAGGAAAAGTTGAAGGCTTATTACTCTCAGTGCTATTGAGAAGAAAGGGGAGAACACTAAAGTGCCCCAGGCTGTAGTGCAGAATATGTCAAGAATGTCTTGTTTCTTTTTCGATTGTTGATTACCTATATTCTAACAGAAATACTGATATTTCGTTTACATGCTTATACATTATTTATGCCAAAATAATTGCTTAATTTATAATGATCAGTTTCACTTTTATTATCAAAAATTAGAAATTAAATCATACAATTATCTTGAAAAAGAGGATTTGAATTATTTTCAAAGAAAAGGTGCATATTCGTTTCATAATCTTCTTTTTTTGGGGGGGGGATATAGACCTAAGCAATCTGCGGATATTTCAGATAATTTATTTCATAAATCGTTCGCAAGACAGCTGTTACAAACGTAAATCACTTGGGGAACATACCCATTCATTTTAGTGTAAAATAGTAGCAAAGGTTCAGTTACTTTAGATATCTAATCTAGAAGAAAATGTTATGTCTGCTGAGATTAGAATCATACGTGAATAATTTTTCTGACATGATTTCTCTATTCGTTATAATGTAACCAATTTCCAGATTTTTTTCCCTCCTGCAGACTTCATGTTATATGCAGTGATTTCTTCTTTGAACTATAAGAAAAAAAATCAGATAACAGGAGAAAAATATGTAGTATTTTCTTTTCCACTGGCTGAATTTACAATGTTCTTTCTTTGTGTTTTGAAGAGAAACTGCAAATGACTTTTTTCTTACTATTTTTGCCATTATAACATCTCATATAATTATAAGAGTGACATTTTACCGTTTTTCTCCCACACGAGAAACAGAAATAAGGTGGTAATAATATTGTTGATTCTGCCAAACTTCATTGTAGCAGAAATTTTTATTACAAAACTTTGTAATATATATATATATATATATATATATCTCCGAAACAAGAAATTTGGAACCCATATCACATCAATGTTGAGTGTTGGCAAGGTGAAAATGTTCCCGTTATTATTTATATATTTCATTTATTAACTAGGGGGGCTATGCCCAACCCCCCGTGTTCCGGTATGGTAGACCAGTTCTCCTTCAATTGTGATAACTCGAAAGGGGGTTCAGCCCCTGAATTCTGATGACTCGAATTTTGAAGACTCGACACTCAGGGTAGCCCCTGAGTTTCAAAACGTTTCGATAAACATGACATAAAAAAGCTTATCATTTTATATATATATAGGGTAGATTTTATTTCATTATTTTTTATTGTTTAGATGAAATACTTTACCTGGAATACTCTTTCCAGTTTCTCTGTGTCATAAAAAGAACTTAAAAATTAGCCTTCAAGATGAAAAAGAAACAGTGCATTCGGGTATCCCTCTATCAATATTTGTAGTCCTGAAAAGGACTGTTTTGATGGCCTTGAAAACAAACATTTTTTATTTCATACTGTTCAGAATTTAAAATTCTTGAACAGCATGAAAACAAACATTTTTTATTTCATACTGTTCAGAATTTAAAATTCTTGAACAGCGTGGAACACCTTGAAGCAAGGGTAAACACACAAAGCAGTTTTACACTCAGGGCACCAGATTTTTGTTTCCTTTCTGATATTTTTTTTATTACATACATAATATTTGCGTGGAGGTTTTTTTTTTATTAGCCGTTGGTGGTAGATTTTCGGGATAATGGTTGGAGTTAGCAGCGTTCAACCTCAGATGTCTGACAGGATTTCCTGTTTTTCTGCTTGCTGAAGAAGGTGCATGTGCATGCAGCAATGCTTTCGCAATTTCTATTCTGTATTCTAGATATGTTATGGTAGACAAACATTTTTTCTTGTACAGGAGGAAACTGTTCCAAATAACAAAATCCAAACACTTCAAAATTCAAATAACATGTCCAAACACTTTTTTGTAATATTTTTTATGCTGTTTCCTCATTACAGAGTAGAATGATAGCTGCTGATCGCACCTGTCGACTCAACCCATAGTGTCGTTGTATGCACACACAGCAATGGGTTTTTCTTTCTTCAAACCATGCTTCTCCACGGATTCCGCTGATGGATTGTGCAGGGAAGATAGCAGAAAAACATCTTTTTTGTCTTTCCAACGTAGTGCAAAGACTTTCCCTCGCTGATAAGTTCGGATTTCCCCCTTCGATAGCTTTCCTGAAGCCAGATCTGGAGGCATATCTCGCCTTTTTGCATTTACAGTACCATAACTATCTGTAAGATGCTGTAAAAGCAAATCAGCGAGTTCAGGACACATATATAGTAATTATCCATTATAATGCAGTAACCTTTCCCCAGTAAAGGGTCTAGTAACTGCATTACTGCACGCATCGACAAGGGGAGATCCGAATATTTATCGTGCTCGATTACAGTTTGCTTTCCCGTATAAGGTTTGAAATCCCAAAGATATCCACTTTCCGATTCGCAAAGCATAAAAAATTTTACTCCATACTTCGCTTTCTTTTTGGGAATATACTGCTTACATTTCAGTCCACCTTTGAATGGCATAAGGCTTTCATCGATACTCAAGTCTCTCTCAGGAATGTAGAGTGATCTACATTTTTGACGGATTTTCATCAGAAAATCATAAATTTTGTTGAGGACTGGGCAAGGATGTGTTGCCTGATCGTATTCTTCATTATTCTGAAAATGCAAATACTTCATGATGAGACTGAATTGTTTTTCAGTCATAACATCACGAAACATTGGCGTGTTCAGAATCCAGTCTGTAGACCAATACATTTCGAGAGCGGGCTTTCGAAATGTATTTCGAAACTTCGGGTTTTTCACTTTCTTTATTCTGATATTGCATTTGAAGGATGACAGTGATTTTAAATATTAATTTCACCTGTATCCGAATATCACATAATTTCCTGATTTATAATAATCAGGAAATATGTATATTGTCTGATTTATAATTTGCTAATTTATAATAATCACCACATAGTTTCAGTATCGAAAAATTAAAGTTATGTGGAACAATTACTAGAGAAAAATAACGAATTAAATAAAAACTGTACCTATGTTTCATAACAGTTTTCGGGTGTGTGATAGTAATGCAACAGGGGGGGGGGGTTAAACTATCAGAGGCGAAATAAAGTTCAATTCTATTGTAAAAATATGGAAATGAAATTTCACATTTGATATACATATTTTGAATGATAAAAATAAGCAAATGTATCGCTTACTTTAAAAATTGGAGAATAAAATATCTGAATTATGCAGAAAATATAAATTTAAATCATAACTGTTAATTTCATTTTGTAATGACCAATTATACAAGGAAACCAAGAAAGTGAAAGTACAGATTACTATACAACATGAAGAAAAAATTTAGTAATATGATTAAAGAATTTCATGTTATTCTCTATAAAGCAAAGTTGCTCAAGCGTGTCCTAAAGGAAATCTGTTAAGTATTATTCGATTTCGATGGTTTTGTACAAAAATAAAATTAATATAACTTGGAACGTCGGCAGCCGGTTTTCTTTTCTTTTTTTAAAAGAATATTCCAAATAATTATCGTGAATTAATTTCTTCGAGAACAAAGAAAAATCTTTTGTCTAGTAGCGATTAGAAAAAAATTAGCGCAAAAAAATAAAAAATTAAATTGGTTAAGTGAAGAAATTATGCAAGACCTTTATTTTGTCCAGAAATTAAAATTGTATTGTAGAATAAAAAGAGAAAACAAAAATATAAATAATTTCTCTATTTTTAGTCTATCATATATAACTAAAATCCAGTTCACCAGCATGGAACAAGAAAGTCCGTTTCTTGTTATAGGCAACTGAGAGGCAGCTACGAACGGGAGATAATCCGATTAACCTTTCTCTTGAGCGTGAGGGTTTATCACACCTTCTAATGGACATGACAGTCAAATTGCACTTCTTATCCAGGTTCTTTAAACAGGTGGGCTGAATCTTATCCAGATTTAGTTGGACGTCTATAGACGTCCTAGCCGGTAGGAAGGTTAAATGATTTTGTTTCCGAAAGTTAATGGAGAAAATTATGTTGAATGATTGGGTCCAAATCTTAAGTATATGTTGGTGCTTATGTAGTTGTATCCTGATAGTTTGGTGCATAATTTGCATTTTGTAAATCAAAGCTATTTTGCATGAAGGACCAATTGTTTAATAGGTTAAATGGTTAATCAAGTTAAGTAAATATGTTTTATATATATGTGTGTGTGTGTGTGTGTGTGTGTGTGTGTGTGTGTGTGTGTGTGTGTGTGTGTGTGTGTGTGTGTGTGATTGGGGTGCTTAAGGGTCAAAGCTGTATAACTGAGAGGAGACCTCCACATAGCCTTTAAAGGAATGTGGAGAACCGACCAGGGCTTCTGACCTAATGTCCAATCCTCACCTTCTCGTGGTGCACCCTGTTGGGTATCTACTTGGATACTGAACGAACGAGGATGGGCTGGCAATTTGGGATTTAGCCGACCAAATTGTATTCTTATTGGTTAAACCAAAATATAAAAAAAATGATGGTACGACATGACAAAATTTCATGCCAGCTGGGGCTTCCCCTGGTTAAACAAGGCCCCCATTGTTTTCACCAGGGAACCAGAGCGAACTGCGAAAAGTCAGCTACTGGAATAAATCTGAAAACAAACCCCAACTCAACATCACCAGAGTTAAAGATCGGTACTATCAACATAAGAAGCCTGAATGGCAAAGAAATGGAGCTAGCTGAAGAATTAGATAAGTACCAGATCGACATAATAGGGGTGACTGAAACAAAAAAAAAAAAAAAAAAATTACTGGCGAGATCTTTCTGAGCAATAAATACAAAATGTTATATTCAGGCAATGAGAATCAAGGAAAAGAAGGAGTAGCCATAGTATTCAACACAAAATACGAGGCTAATCTTCTTGAATGGCAGGCAGTCTCAAGTAGAGTAATGTGGGCAAATATGAAAATGGGGAACTGGACAATGAGACTTATTTGTGCCTATGGTCCCACAGTTCTAAGGTAGAAGTGAAGGAATTTTTTGAGACTTTAGAAAAAGCAACTGACACAATGAAAAAGGAAAAGTTGGTCCTTGTTGGGGATCTAAATAGCAGAGTAGGAAAAGATTGGAGAAAATTTGATGCCATCTGTTCATGCCTCTAATCTTTCTCAGGACTCTCATATCTGCGGTCTCTAGTCTTTGGTCAAGTGTTTTACTTCTGACACAGCTCTCAGATCCATAAGTTAAAACTGGTTTGAACACTGTCTTGTATACAGTTAATTTAGTGTTCCGACTAATTTCTCTCTTATTCCATATGAATTTATTGAATTAACTTCCTACCATACTAGCTTTGCTGATTCTGTTGTCTATTTCTATATTTAATTTACCATCGTCAGTAAAAATCGTGCCTAAGTAGCTGAAATGTTTCACTTGTTCCACAGGTTCTCCATTCACAACACAGTTGACATTTTCAATGATTCTGCCTATTTTCATGGTCTTTGTCTTTTTATTGCTGACCTTCATACTATATCTATTACAACAGCTATTCGATTTAGTCAGGGAATCTTGCAAACTTGTAGCGGATTTATTTAGAAGTATAACATCATCCGCATAAAGCAAAGAGCTGACGTTAACATCTCCAATTTTGATATCATGTTTAATACCACTTTCCTTCATAATGTGATCCATATAGATAATGAATAACAGAGGGGATGATGTATATCCTTGTCTCACACCAGATTTAACATTAAACCATCTTCCTGCACCTCCTTCAATTCTAACTGCTGACTTACAACTCAAATAAAGACTAAGTATTGCTTGATATAATGCCCCATTGACACCATATAACTGTAGCGTATTGAATAGCTTCTCTCTTGGCACCTTGTCATATGCCTTTTCCAAATCGACAAAACTTAAATACAGATCTTTGTTATATTCCCATGCTTTCTCAACTATTTCTTGTAAAGTGAAGATCTGATCCTGACAGCTTCTATTTGGCCTGAATCCAGCTTGTTCTTAACTAAGCTTTTTTTTCTACAATTCTTCTCAACTTTTTCAACGTTTCTCAAGTATACTTGCATAGATCTTATCTTGCCAGGAACATTCAGTAGGGAAATACCTCTGTAATTCTCACATTCAGTTTTATTTCCCTTTTTATATATGGGTACTATTAGAGCTCTACTCCAATCATCGGGAATTCATCCCTTTGTCCAGGCTTTCTGAACTATGCAGTGCAGCCACTGTAAGACTCTTATACCACCATTCTTCAGCATTTCTGGTCGAATATCATCTACTCCTGTTGCCTTTCCACATTTCAAGCCTTTGATGACTTTTTCTACTTCAAGTATGGATATGTATTCCTGACTCTGTCTGTTAAGTGTTTTTTACCACTGTGCTATCACTGCTCGTTTCATTTAGCAATTTTTCAAAGTAATTACTCCATACTTCAAGGATATCTTTTTCTCCTGTTTTCATGTCACCTTTATCATCTCTAACTCCTTTTACAGCACTCTTTCCTCCATTTCTAAGCTTCTTCAACAACCTCCAGAATATCTTACCACCTTCTTGATATTTATTTTCTATGTTCTTGCCAAAGTTCTCCCATGACTTTTGTTTAGCTAGTTTTACACAGTGTTTAGCTTTCTTACATTTGTCTCTGTATTCTCTAAGAGCACAAGCTGATTTATTTGCCAGATACTTTTGATATGCTTTCTTCTTTTCCTTCACTGCCTCTTTAACTTCCTGTGTCCACCATGGAGTTCTGATTTTTCTATCATTGTAGACAACCTCACCACATGCCTCTGGCTGAATCTATCAGGATTTTTTTCTTCAAGGTTTGGTTCCTGTTCTCAAACTCTTTCATTTTTTTTTTTCAATAATCTTTGTTTATTTTAGTCTATAGTTCACATCTGAGAGCTGCTCAACTTTTATTCGCTTTAAAACTTTCTTACATGTTATTCTTTTCAATATGAAATTCAATTTTATCCTGCTCAACACTAAATAGTGATCACTTCCAATTTCAAATCCGCTCTACACTCTGGTGTCCTGCACCAGGGAGAAAACATCACTATCAACAATAACAGTCAATGAGACTTTTCTTATTCCTTGCCTCTTCTCTCAATGTGAATTTGTGCACATTTTTATGTTGAAACATGGTGTTAGTAATAACCAGTCCATGTCCTGAGCAGAAATCCAAGAGGTATTTGCCATTATTATTAGCTTTGCTCTTTTCTCCAAATTTTCCCAAAATATTTTTTGTATGTCTGACAATCATTTTCTACTTTGCTATTTAGATGCTCAACAAGGACCAACTTTTCCTTTTTCATTGTGTCAGTTGCTTTTTCTAAAGCATCAAAAAATTCCTCCGCTTCTACCTTAGTAGAACCTTCTGTGGGACCATAGGTACAAATAAGTCTCATTGTCCAATTCCCCATTCTGATATTTGTCCACATCACTCTACTTGAGACTGCCATTCAAGAAGATTAGCCTCATATTTTGTGTTGAATACCATGGCTACTCCTTCTTTTCCTTGATTGTAATTTCCCGAATATAACATTTTGTATTTTTTGCTCAGAAAGATCTCACTAGTTTTTGTCTTTTGTCTTTTAGTTTCAATCACCCCTATTATGTTGATCTGGTACTTATCTAATTCTTCCACTAGCTCCATTTCTTTGCCATTCAGGCTTCTTATGTTGATAGTACCGATCGTTAACTCTGGTGATGTTGGGTTGGGGTGTGCTTTCAGATTTGTTCCAGTAGCTGACTTTTCGCTGTTCACCCTGGTTCCCTGGCGAAAACAACGGGAGCCTTGTTTAACTGGGAGACGCCTGAGCCGGCATGAAATTTTGTCATGTCGTACCATCATTTTTTTTATATTTTGGTTTAACCAATAAGAATACAATTTGGTCGACTAAATCCCAAATTGCCAGCCCATCCTCGTTCGTTCAGTATCCAAGTAGATACCCAACAGGGTGCACCACGAGACGGTAAGGATTGGACATTAGGTCAGAAGCCCTGGTTGGTTCTCCTCATTCCTTTAAAGGCTATGTGGAAGTCTCCTCTCAGTTATACAGCTTTGACCCTTAAGCTCCCCTAAGAACACTTCTTTGACATATCTAATATTTGAAAAACACGTGAGTATACTGTGATGTAAAAACACCAAATGAAATTACCAACATTGAGATTATTGATTTGATAGAATTAAAATATGTAATACGCATTCTATTAAAATTATTTTATTTTTTCACTTGTGAAAATCAAAACCCACAGGCAGGCTGCACGGATCGCACCTTGGGCCACATGCGGGAAGTGCTTTGGACAACCTTGATCTAGATCATTCCCTTTAAATTTTGCAATGACTATGATGATGGTCATTGCAAATACCTGCTATTATTCATGATTTTGTCATAATCGAATATGACCAGTGAGGGGATAGGATAATACGCACACGTTGTTTTATCTTATAGGACACTCAGTCATACCATGAGGTAACCGTGAAATGGCAACCTAAAATATGGAGCAGTCAGTGGGAGCTGAGTTCATTTTTTACTCAGTGATGGAAGATGCAGAATTTGTCCATTAATAATGGATATTGAAACTTAGAAAATTGACAAAGAAGTATTTATTTTTTCAAAATATTTCGCTATTGATTCTACCTAAACTTTTTTTGATGGTTTTCTGAGTTGTGAATGTGTCATGCCATCACTGTCCCTGTCTATCCAGCAATGTTTCAGAGCTAATCAGAAGTCAGAAATGCACTAACTTAGTTATTTGTGGAGACCTAAGGATTTTATTTTATTGAGTTTTTTAAATGATATCGAAAGCATTTTTTTCCATAAAAGTGATTCAAGACATGAGTATTAGAAATGAAAATATGATAAAAAAATGATAATAATTAAAAATAAATAAATTAAAGATGCCAAGAAATTATATTCATGGTTTCATCCTTTATGCAAGTGTAAGCAAACGAAGTTTGCACATGAAGTAATTTCATGACTGGGCAACTTGTATGTAGAGGATAATGGCTTCACATCAATTATAGACATGTATTTCCCTTGTGGAAAGCGATCATTTGTTCTTAACCTGGGAGATTGTAAGATGTGCTGAATATTATACTAAGAAGAGGTATATGTGGAATTACAAGGCTGGTGATTATGACAAGCTGAGACGTCGGCTTTTAGCAGTGCTATGGCATGAAAATTTGAAAGGGAGAGATGTTGATGGTACGTGGGAGATTGTCAAGGAGTATTTAAAGAAAGCTGTATCAGACTGTATTCCCAGAATCAGAAGGAGAAATCAAGTAGGAGTAAGATGGATGAATAATATTATTAAGCAGGAGTTGCAGATAAAGAAAAGGTTGTGGAGGAAGTATAAAGAAAAATGTGATGAGTGTTCACAAGGTACAGGCAAAGAGAGTAACTTGTATGGTAAGGAAAGCCAAAGCTGATTATGAGAGGAAGCGAGCTGATGAATCCAAAAAAAAAAAAAAATCCTAAGGAGTTCTTTCGCTATGTGGCAAGTAAAAGGAAGAATAACCATGGAAAGATTACTTTAAAAAGTGTTGATGGTAGGGAAATTACAGAAGCAAATCAAATAGTTGAGTTGCTTAGTGATCATTTTGCAAAAGTGTACCATCCTGGTTGTGATAGTGCAGTGTCAAATGTGTCATTGACTGATGAGTCAAAAGATAGACAAAATAGAGGTGTATAATATATTGCAGAACCTTAATACTAATACTGCCATTGGGTTAGATGGCATATCGGCCCATGTGTTACGAAAATGTGCAAGAGAATTAGCACCTCCTCTAACCAGGCTGTTTAATTTAAGCCTCAGTTCTGGTAAAGTACCAATAGAGTAGAAAGAGGGGAAAATAATTCCACTGTACAAGGGAGGCTCCAAGACTGAGGTTGCAAATTATAGAATTATAGACCCATGTGTTACGAAAATGTGCAAGAGAATTAGCACCTCCTCTAACCAGGCTGTTTAATTTAAGCCTCAGTTCTGGTAAAGTACCAATAGAGTAGAAAGAGGGGAAAATAATTCCACTGTACAAGGGAGGCTCCAAGACTGAGGTTGCAAATTATAGACCAATCAATATATCTGGAGTGGTGGTTAAGGTTTTGGAGAAACTGGTAAAAATTAGAATTCAGGACTGGGTAGACAGCGATGTATGATATAATATGATACTTTATAAGGGGCAACATGGTTTTGTGAAAGGTAGGTCTTGCCTCAGTAACTTGCTTACTTTCTATAATAAGGTAACAGAGTTGGATAAAGGAAATCCTTACTCAGTGATATTGCTGGACTTTGCAAAGGCATTTGACAAGATTCCACACGGAACTCTGTTACATAAATTAGAGCAAATGGGTATGGATCTGAAGCTGGTGATTTGGATTAGGGGATGGCTGGTGGATAGATACCAAAGAGTGGTTTATGGAGGAGCTGAGTCCAGGAGAAGGCAACTAACTAGTGGTGTACCTCAAGGCTCAGTGCTTGGCCATCTATTGTTTAATTTGTACATCAATGATATTGGGAATACTTTGAAAGGAAATATCCACTTGTTTGCTGATGATGCAAAATTAGGAAGAGCAATAGTCAATTCAAATGATGTAGATATCTTGCAGGATGACTTAAATAGGCTGACAGTATGGACTAAGGTAAATGGCTGTCAGTTTAATGAGGCTAAGTGTAAGGTGATGCACTTCAGGAAGATGAGGTCAAATGCTGTTTACTGTATTAATGGAACTGAACTGCAAGAAGTTGACGAGGCAAGGGACTTGGGAGTTTTTGTGGACAGAGAATTTAAGTTTAAAGGGCATATTGCAAAAACATCACATTAAATTACATGGTTGTTGAAGAACACACTAACAAGCAGGGATAAGGAAGTTATTGTTCCACTTTATAAGGCATTAATAAGACCGCATTTGGACTATTGCGCACAGATCTGGTCACCTGGATTTCTTGGTGATGAAGAAATGGTGGAGAGGATTCAGAGGCCAGTTACAAAGATTGTTGCAGGTCTATGGGATGTTCCCTACGAGGATAGATTGAAGAACTGTGGGCTCCAAAAACTAGCTGATATAGGAGAGGAGATATGATAGAAGCATATAAATTATTAAAGGGATTTTACAGGATTGATACTAATGACATTTTTAAGACCAGTGCAGGAAGGGAGAGAATGAGGGGCCATCCCTGGAGATTATGTAAGAGTGTGGTTAACAAGGGTGTTAAGGCTAGATTTTTTACTTGGAGGGTTGTGAAGGGGTGGAATGCATTGTTGCCAGAGGTGGTTGTGAATGCTTCCTCTGTGAATGAATTTAAGGAGAAGTATGATAGGTATTGTGTAAATAATGGGTGGTGTGTCAATGTGGGGTCTCCCGTGATGAGTCTTTTGACTCCATGGAGACACTGATAATAATAATGTATAATGCTTTTAATGTAAATTATGAGAAGGGCTACTATCCAGGCTGATTGTGACCTTTATTGAGGCCTCAACAATGGGAGCCAAAGCCATACCAAGTGATAGATACAAAAGTTGACTAATGCATGTCATATTTACATATGCAAGTAACCAAAAGGTGTCACACCTTATTATTAAAATACTTTGGATTAGAGATAGATATTTAAAGTTTTTCCACTTGGTTATATTATAAGTTAAAGATGCCAAGAAATTATATTCTAGGTTTCATCCTTTATGCAAATGTAAGCAAGCAAAGTTTGTTATATACGAGTTGCCCAGTCATGAAATAACTTCATGACTGGGCAACTCGTATATAAAGGCTGACGACTTCACATCAATTGCCTTAGTATCCCATAATCCAATGCACAAATCCTTACTGACATGTAAAAAATAATAATAAATGGTCTTGTATCACTTATAAAATGCATGAATTTTTTTCTTCCCAGAAAAAATAAATACTTGGTTAAAATTAAGCATAGCATTAACAAAAGCTTATAAATTGATCTGAGTCAGGAACAAACATGTGACAGTGGTTGAGTACAGTCAGGCTTAACATCTAACAAGTGAGATATTTCTCTGACTGGTGAACTAGCACAAAATTTTTCAAGTCCTTTATATACTTCAAAATTAATTTGTGTGCATACCTTGTGAATAGATAAAAAAAAAAAAATCGTTTAAGCTTATTTTCAGATCTTGTCCCTTTTTTTTTATGTTAAAGTTATGAGTTAGTCAATTTGGAATTAAAAACAAAGTGTAAAGTTGAATTATGTGTAATACACAATGATGTAATCAACAAGAAAACATACAGTGGCTTATTATTGTGTGGTGGTTTAATTAAAAAAAAATACAATTGAATTACTCTGCTTAATAGAACTTTGATAAAAGTAAAATTTATTTTATACTTACAGGTAACTATTTTATATCCTTAGGTATTTTCAAAATCTCGGAAAGGACAAGTTAAAAAGAGCATCTTTGCATCTCCCGACAATATTAATGGCCGTGTAGGGGTAGGAACTTGTGGAATAGGTGGCCGTCCAATGACAGAGTTCCATCAGCAAGAAAAGTGGCGTCGGCCTATGGCACCTCCTCGACCTTTCGAGTGATTAGTTTCATACAATAAAGAGCCATTGAACTATCCCTTCAGAGGTGCCAGATTGGATTGCAAGAGGAGATATAAAGCACAAAAATAAGCTATCACTTTAGTGTGGCATTTGTATTCTGATATCATAACATTGAAATCTGGAAGTGATTTGAACTATAGCTTTGTATATTTTGCATGAAAGAATATAAAAGGAAATTTATAAAAGCATTTTTAACTTGATGTTTCTAATTCTTTGTAAACATTTTACTGAAATTTAACCTTTCCCTTTTACCAGGCATTTTTGAAAAAGGAGAGTAGAGGAAAAGATATATAAATTGTTTTCACTTTGATTATAATATGAAAAGAGGACAAAGAATGAACTTTTACTAAGTGCTTCAATTATGCATAAGAGATTTTATTATAATACTAGGAATTTGTATTTTTAATAACATATGCACAATTATAAATATACATCAGTTTATTATTAATAAACGATTTTTTTTTTCCTCTCTTCCTTAAACTTGAAGATTCATGATATTGTTATGTTGTGCAGAAATTCTGCTTATAAGAAGACTTAGCAAGTATGATCTTAGTATCTAATATTATTAGCTGAAATCAGCTGTATTGGGCACAGGAGATGGCTTTGAATTTGCCACACAGTATTTTTGAAAACGAAGGGAACTGTAAATTTCATATATTGTATAAAATGTGAAATAATATGGCATATTTTTTATTTATGTGGTTCACCTTGTGTTTGCCTTAGATTATCAGCATCATATGAATTGGTTTGTATGTCCCTATGAATTTAATCCTTAGAAAAATATGCTAATTGGTTTGAAGTTTCTGTTATTTGAAATAATTTTATATATATATATATATAGATAGATAAATATTACATTGTTTTTCAAAAATTCTGTTTCTTTCATTAACAAATAATTCACACTGTGCAAATTTACATGCATCTTTGAATGATTTAAAATAATGTAAAGTTAGAGAAGAAATCTTGGCAGTATACAGATCAGAAACATTTTCTAAAAGAATCATATTTTACATTATGCTGGTTGACTAGGAAAGCCTATAGAGTGAGATTTTAAAACTTGTAATATATCAGATGTCGTTTTACATTTGATATCATATTACAAGTTAAGCCTTTTAGTGTATTTCCATCTGTAATGCTTGTCTTTTAATGTATTTTCATCCTAATTTGAGTTAAAATCTTTATAGAAGCATTTGGCTATGCATCCAAACTCTGTACTGTACACATTATTCTGGTACACAATATATGCATACTGCTCCAGTTTCTAGATTTTATATTTGAATGGCACATATCATTTCTATTATATTTTCTTTTAGTGAGCCATTTTCATTGAAAACTGAAAATTGTTATATCCTAATCTACTAAATTTTCCAAATAGCAGCAATTTTTTTTTGTTGAGCATTTGTATATAAACATTTTGGAACTGTTTTAGCAAAATTCTATCACTTGAATAAGTTGTATGTATCCATATAAAATTTGTCTTCAGGTCAAAGAACCAACAAACCAAGTGATATCTCACTTCTGCAGATTTACATTTCAGACAAATTGCATTACTGCCACCTATCTAGCTTGATGACGCAGCTTTTCTTTAAAAGAATTCAGCTTATCTTATGAATAGAAAGTTTTAATGTTTCTTTCCCTCGGTAAGCATTATAAAGATAATTTATACAAATGCTTAAAATCTTAATTTTGTTTATAACCATATCTTCAGGCAGCATAGATAATTCATATTCTTAATAATTTAAGTAGATTAATCTGTTGAAGATTCTAAATTAAATATATTGTACTTAAAATGTACTTTTAACATGCAGAATAAGCGCATTCTTTGCATATTATATTTACTTTAAAGATTGAAAACATTTCTTTGATTCAAGAGATGTAAAGGGAGACAACACATGCATTAAATAGATTGAATCTCAGTATAAGTAAAGGACTTCAGTGTAATAAACTCTAGAGTCTCACTGCTTTTAAGAATTGAATACACAGATAAAAGGTGTGGATGAGGCCATTAGGATTAAAATTTTCAGTTTTAATTTTCTTTAAATATCGAAAAATATAAGTTATAAAGTAGTTTAATAGACTAACTAATTAGCGGTACACAATTATGGGAATTGTATGAATTTTTCATTTTCAAAGAAAAGTTGCTTAAAAATTATCAGTTAAAAATGTCCTTTTAGTAAATATCTGTAAGGATGCAATTCAATTCATATTGTGAATATGCTAAATCAGTTCATTATACAGGAGAGGATACTATATATGAATGATATATAAAAAAAATCTTAAGACATCTGGGACTGGTGTCATTTGATTGTTAGTTTTAAAATCGAAACATTAATGTACTCCTAGACAAAATTGATATCTACCTGAGCTAACCTTGTACAGTTTTCTTGAGAAATAAAAGAATTGTGTAACAAATTGTATGAATTATTAATGTATTATTTACATAATGAAGTTGAAATAGAAAGAAAAAAAAAAAAGTTCTTATGCAAGAGTTTCTATTGCTCAGTCAGTGAAGGTTGCCCTTCTTTGGAAAGACAGGTTTGAATCCTGTCTGGGATGTGAAGAACCTTTATAATGATTTTTCAACAGAAGGTAAGTTAACTGATTTTGTCCCAATGGAGCAGAGCTCTTTCTCCTGGGGACTTTAATTTTTCATTTTGCAAGACACAAACGAGTATACACAACCAACCAACTCAAATAGGATTTAACTGCCCCAGATAGCATTAATAAGTATCTAGGAACTAAAATTATCTATGACAGGGAATTCAACATGTAAAGATAAGAGATCATCTTATGGGAATTTTAGATTTTATTCAATTTATGACAAATAGTTGAGAAATCATGGGAATATGACAAAAAATCTGAACTTAAGTTTTGTAGATCTGGAAAAGGCATATGACAAGGTGCCAAGAGAGAAGCTATTCAAAACACTACAATTATATGGGGTAAATTGAACATTATACAGAGTAATATAGTCTATATTTAAGTTGGAAGTCAGCAATTAGAATTGATGGAAATACAGTAGTTTGATGTAAAATCAGGGGTAAGACAAGGTTACATGTTATCTCCACTCTTATTCATCATCTATATGGATCACATTATGAAAGAAAGTAGCATTGGGCCTGATAGAATTGGAAATGTCAAACTTAGCTCTTTGCTTTATGCAGATGAATGTTGTACTGCTAAATACATCTAGTGCAAGTCGCCAGCATTGTATAACTAAATTAAATAACAGAAAAATCAGCAATAAAAAGACCAAAACTATGAAAATAGACAGAAATACTAAATATATCAACTGCATTCTGAATGGAGTCTGTAGAACAAGTAAAATATTTCAGCTATTTAAGCACAGTTTTTAGTGAAGATGGCAACTTAAATCTGGAAATAGATAACAAAATAAGCAAAGCTGGTATGGTGGGTTGCAAGCTGAAAACATTTATATGGAATAAGAGAGAAATTAGCCAAAACACCAAACTGGCAGTATACAAGACAGTATTCAAACCAGTTTTAAGTTATGGATCTTAGAAATAAAGCACTTGATCAAAGTAAAGACCACATATAAGGTTTCTGAGAAAAATTAGGGGAGTGAACAGATGTCATCAAAGGCAGAATCATATTAAAAATGAATATATTAAGAAAGGAGCTTGCCATTGTTAGCATTCAAGAATGTGTGAGCAGAGCTAATATGTTTAAAGTGATACTGCTGAACTTGGCAAAGGCCTTTGACAGAATACTACATGGAATTAATCAGTAAACTGCACATGGGGATGGATATAGGGTTGCTGAGATGGATAGGAGAATGGTTGATGGAGAGATATCAGAGAGTAGTTTATACAGGAGTAGAGTCCAAAAGAAGGCATGTGACTAATGGAGTGCCACAGGGTTCTGTTCTTGGACCGCTGCTATTTAATTTGTTCATTAATGATATAGGAAAGGATCTGAGGGGAACTGTTCAGTTGTTTGCTGATATTGCAAAGTTGAGTAGAGCAATAGTTAATACAGATGATATTAAAATTTTACAGGGTGTATATTATTTCTGGGAAAACTCCCATTTTACAGGGTGATTTGGATAGATTGGCAGACTGAACAAAGGAGAATGGATGTCAGTTTAATGTGGCAAAGTGTAAGGTTATGCATTTGTGAGTGAAAAGATTATCAGCTGTATACCACATTGGTGGAACTGCACTCCAGGAGATTGACGAAGCCAGAGACTTGGGAGTGTTAGTGGATAGGGAGTTAAAGTTTGGGGGGGGGGCACATAGCAAAAGTGGCTAAAGCAGTTCATCAGATCACTTGATCACTGAAGAATGCTTTGACAAGCAGGTTATGGTGTTCCTCTTTATTGAGCCTTGATAAGACATCATCTTGACTACTGCTAGAGGTGTAGAATCCAGAGGCAAGTGACTAAGATAGTAGCAGGTCTATGGAATGAACCTTACAAGAACAAGTTGAAGATTTGTGGATTACAGAAAAGGGGTGATACGATTGGAGTTGTATAATAATACTAATGATGATATTCTTGGAGTATGTTTTGGAAATCAGTTTGCTTGCCAGTGTGTTGAAATTAGAAGATAAATGAAAGTAATATGTTAAAATCCGTTCTTTGTTTTCTTATAAAAATGGCAGTCTTAGTAAAATTTGACTCCTGAATCACATTTTGTTTACTAATTTTGAATATTTTATTCATTATTATACAGGGAGTTTGAAAAGAAGTAATCAACATTTACTTTTGAACAAGACAAAAACGAATATTGTATTTAAAAAGGAAAATATGTAAGAAAAGTTTAAAAAGAAAAGTAGGGCAGCTTTCATAGGTGAACTGTAGGTGCAAATTTACAAAATATTAAAGAATAAAATGAAACAGCACGAAAACAATAAACAAACCTTGGAGACTCATATAACTGTGAAGAAAGCATTTTGGCCAGAGGCATGCAGTGAAGTTTTCTGCAATATAGAAAAATCAGAACTCTGTGATGTACTCAAGAAGTTAGCAGTCATGGAAAAGGAAAAAGTATATCAAAAGTCAGCTCTGAGAGAATACAGAGACAAATGTAACACCAGCAAAGCAGTTGTAAAAGTAGCTAAACAAAAGTTGTAGTAAGAATTTAAAAGATAAACAGAATGGTGACAAGATATTTTAGAAGCTATTAAAAAAGCTTAGTAAGGGGGAAGAACACTATAAAAGGGATCAGATGACAATGGTGATGCGAAACTGCATCTATCCTAGATTTTGGGACTAATTCCTTTGAAAATTGTTAAATGAAAAAACAGAGCAGTGGTAGAAAATATTTAAGAGAAAGGCAATCAGAAATCAGAATATATTTA
This sequence comes from Typopeltis vanoorti, assembly GCF_054136105.1. Classification (NCBI taxonomy): domain Eukaryota; kingdom Metazoa; phylum Arthropoda; class Arachnida; order Uropygi; family Thelyphonidae; genus Typopeltis; species Typopeltis vanoorti. The sequence goes on from NC_143553.1 coordinate 144,546,161, forward strand.
TTTTATTTATTGTGTGTGTGTGTGTGTGTGTGTGTGTATAGTACTTAAGGAAGAAAAATTATAAAAAACCTGAAATGTGGAAACAAGGAGTAGCTAAACAAAAGTTGTAGTAAGAATTTAAAAGATAAACAGAATGGTGGCAAGATATTTTAGAAGCTATTAAAAAAGCTTAGTAAGGGGGAAGAACACTATAAAAGGGATCAGATGACAATGGTGATGCGAAACTGCATCTATCCTAGATTTTGGGACTAATTCCTTTGAAAATTGTTAAATGAAAAAACAGAGCAGTGGTAGAAAATATTTAAGAGAAAGGCAATCAGAAATCAGAATATATTTATTTTATTTATTGTGTGTGTGTGTAGTACTTAAGGAAGAAAAATTATAAAAAACCTGAAATGTGGAAACAAGGAGTAGATATTTGACTAAAAATGCTCAAATGTGGATATATAAAAGAGTTCCAGTGGTTGCACTTTTGCACTGAAAAAGGCATGGCTGGAAGGTTAAATTTAGAATGATTGAAGTGGAGCTTTCATTATTCCCATCTGTAAAAAAAAAAAAAAACTAAATTGTGAGAATTACAGAGGAATTTTCCCTACTTATGTTCCAGATGAGATTTGTGCAAGCATAACTTCAGGTTAAGAAAAATTGTGGAAAGGGAATGCAGATCTGGAAAAGTTGTTTCTGTGACTCCTGCTCACAAATGGTTGTAAATCTGTAGTACATTAGTACCATAAGAGAACTAAGCAATTTTTTTTTTTTTTTGGTTTATTTTTTGTTAATCTTTATACACACACACACACACTGCTTGGAAAGAAGTTGATGGACACCATAAATAAATTGAGAATGATTGAAGTGGAGCTTTCATTATTCCCATCTGTAAAAAAAAAAAAAACTAAATTGTGAGAATTACAGAGGAATTTTCCCTACTTATGTTCCAGATGAGATTTGTGCAAGCATAACTTCAGGTTAAGAAAAATTGTGGAAAGGGAATGCAGATCTGGAAAAGTTGTTTCTGTGACTCCTGCTCACAAATGGTTGTAAATCTGTAGTACATTAGTACCATAAGAGAACTAAGCAATTTTTTTTTTTTTTTTTTTTGGTTTATTTTTGTTAATCTTTATACACACACACTGCTTGGAAAGAAGTTGATGGACACCATAATGTGAGGAACAGCCATGGTGCCTACCTTAATAGGACCTCCTTTCACTGTGATGATTGCAGCAATCCTAAGGAGCATACTTTCCACAAGTGTGTGATAGCAAATAATGGGAATTTTTGGACCATTCTTCCTGTAAGCTTGTAATGAGGTCCTGGACTGTTGTGTGGCAGATGTCCCTTGACCTTGCCTGGTACTCCAGTTTATCTTAGGATAAACTGGAGCATTGGGTGAGGGTTGAAACCAGTGAAGTGTGGTGACGTTCATGTCCACAAAACATGCACTCACAGCAGCAGCCTTATGACACAGTGCATTGTCTTGTTGAAAGAGACAATAGTCATTTCCATAGAAACACCACAAAGTAGGAAGCATTGCATTGTACAGAATGTTCAGATACCTCTCTGAGTTCAGTGTATTCGTAGCACTAAAAACAGAGGTCTGATGCCAAACTAGGAGAAACAGGACCACACTATCACACCTCTACCTCCGAATTTCATAGTTGGGGTTATGCACTCCAGTAAGAGACATTGGGCATCCAGTTAATGTCCTGAACTGCACATTCAACGTGTCGGCTGACAAATGGCAGTTGTCCATGTTATCCTTGGTAGCAAGTCACCCTATAGTCACATTCTGTGGGTAGCGCTTGCAGTTGACTCACTGCGCTTTCATCTTGGTATGGTATCGCTGATTGTTGACCTGGGGTGGCTCAATTTGCCAAACAGATAGGCTTGCAACATGGCTTCCTATCCAATGCTTCTTTCAAATTCTGTCAGTTCCCTTCTTGCAGTCATTTCACCTGGACACAGTTATACTGACTTTGGAGCATCACATTCCTCCAATTTATACTGGCTACAAGCACATGACTCATTACATTGCACCTTGCTTATGGAGGTGTCTGTTCATTTCTTTCCAAGTAGTTTATATTCAGGCCTCCAGTAAGTGTGGCAGTGGTTTCACACCAGGTGATGAAATTTATCTCCCAACTAAAGATGTTCACAAACATCCCTGTCCAAGTATTATTCAAACCTGCAGCCTGGTAGACTGAGAGCCAATAGAGAAGCTAATTCAAAACACTGCAATTATGTGGCATAAACAGGAAATTATATTGAGCAATACAGTCTGTATTTAAGTTGTAAATTAGCAGTTAGAACTGAATGAGAAACAGGAAAATGGTTTGATATAAAATTAGATTCCTCATAATGTGATTCATCTTTATGAATCACATTATGAGGAAAAGTTGTATTAGGCCTGATATCGAAGATAATTTCAGTTCTTTATGCAGATGATGTTATACTCCTAAATAAATACAGTGTAGGTTTGCAGGATTGCTTTACTAAAAACGAATATGCTAATACATTTGGTATGAAAATAGGAACATTGACTAATTTTTCTTATTTCTTATACGTATGTTAAAGCACTAAACTAGCTGTATACAAGACTATATTCAAACCATTTTAACTTATGGATCTGAGAACTGGATTAGAAGTAGTAAAATAGCTAATCAAAGGAATTAATGTAGTGAACATCAGTGGCAGAACCATATTAAAAATGAAGATATAAGAAATGAACTTGACACTGTTAGCTTTCATATTTAATCTGAGGTAGTAGTATGGTCAAATAAACAATGGGAGAGGAAAGGTTAGCAAAGTATTTGATGGCAGAAATAAAGAACCAGAGGAAGATCAAATGTATGCCGATTAAGCCATACCAAACGAGAAATTCTAGTTTTATTCTGTTACCCAAGTGTAATGAAACAGTGCACGTAAAGTATTTTCCCAACTAGGATAAATTTGTATAGAGGCTGCTGGCTTCACATCAATTGCTCCAGTATACCATAATGTACAGCACTTCCTTTCAGAAGTATATATTGCTATGCATTATGGGAAAGGTCAATATCCAGTTTTGACCTTTATTTGAAATATCACCAATGGGAGCTAGTCCAAGGAAGATAAAAGTTAAATCAATGCAGAATTTTTTTTTTTTCAATATATAAATAATTAAATACTCTGGATTTTAATAATACTATTATTAAAATCATTGAAATTAACCACATTGTGAAGTTTATAGATTTTACTTTCTGATGTGAAAACTACTTGACAGTTTAATTATGGAATAGAGAGAAATTTTAACTCTCATATCTCGTAATCTCTTTGGGATTGTTAGATAAATGAATCATTTGTGGAATATGATTTGGCAATTCTTATTTTTGCCAAGTGTAAAGTTTCCTAAACTTTCACTGCCTGCATATCCTTTGTAAAATTTTAATAAAACTGGCATATACTCCCTTCTCAGGCAAAAGTAATTTGGAAGAAGTTATATTTCATTCAACTTATAGATCTGAGAGCTGGGTCAGAAGTAAAACACTTGACCAGAGACTAGAGACCGCAGATATGTGTGTCCGGAGAAAGATTACAGATGGCATCAATGGCAATATCATATTAAAAACGAGGATATTAGGAAAGAACTTGACATTGTCAGCATCCAGGAATGCGTTAGCAGAGCTAATCTCAGGTGGTATGGTCACTTAAACAGAATGGGCGAAGAAAGATTAACAAAACAAGTGTTCTCTATCAGGTTGGCAGGAAAACGACCCAGAGGAAGACCAAGATATAGGTGGATTGATACGGTACAAAGTACCTTAGACGATAGGAATATAAGATCTGGTAATGTTGGAGTCTTGACAAGTAACAGACTGATTTGGAGGAAAATTGTAGATAGGAAGTTAGTAATGATGTAATTTTTTTCATATAGTACTATCATATCCTGTATATCCCTTGAGGGTACATGGCAGGAATTTGATGAAAAAATAATAATATATATTAAATACAGTAGAAGTAGAATTATGAAATTTAAATTTTCAGTAATCCAAATTTGAGGTGAATAAAATTTAGCAGAGAGTTCTGATTCCATGGTTCAGACCAGCAATATTTCAACCGGTGTGCCGTGGCACACCACTGTGCTGCGAGATTTGTGAAAACAAATTAATTGAAAGAAATAATGTCGTAATTTGCACATTTATTCCCTTGAAGCTCCCAAAATGGATAAGTAATTACTATTATTAATATCTTCTATATATAAATCAATCAAGATTATGCCTATTTTTTGCCAGATCGTCAAAAAAATTAAAAGAATATATTTTTACTGCAAAATTTTAATAATTAGTCTAGGTGTGCCATATTATGAAAAAGGTTGAAAATCACTGGTTCAGACTATTTGAATTTAAATATTTAATGCAAATACGTTTTGAACCACGCAGTTGTAATGTGATCATATGAGGAAAATTGTCCTCAGCATCAACCAGATGCTGAGGACAGTTTATACATGTAAAGAGACATTTTATTTAATCTTTAGTCTTTTTAGTTATTGAAAAATTATATGTAGAATAATCTACACTTATGGCAACAAAAATATAAATGTTAAAAAGTGCCTTGCACCCCCTAAAGACATTTCACATACTCTTGTGGGGGGGGGGGGATACGTACCACACTTTCAGAAACACTAGCATAAAGGATAGCATCTATTTAGGAATGTGCTTTGAAAGAAATTTTTCTTGCAAATCTTTATATGAGTAATATATTAAAGTACATTTAGAAACTGAATATATAGCATTTTATATATATATAATACAGGAGAGGTGGGAGTATGAATATGGTTATGAAAACTTTTAAACTTTCTCTCATTATAATTAATTGGAATTTCATACTGGCTGAGCCATTGCCCAGTTACTGTCCCCACTGTTTTCATCAGTTAACTAAGGTCAAAAGTTAAGGGAACATACTCCAACTCCAGCAGAATTCAAGATAGGTACCATCAGTGTAAGAAGTATCAATGAAAAAGAAGTGAAAAGGAGTAGTTTTAGGCAGGTAGTGAAGTGGTCATAATAATACATTGTGACTTATTTGTACCCATGGGCCCACAGACAGTTCTATGACAGAAGTAGAGCAATTTGAGTACTAGAAAAGGTAGCCTACACGTGCACACACAAATAAAATAAAATAAGTTGCTCCTTGTTAGAGATCTAAACAGTGTAGGAAATGAATATCAGACAAATAGAAATGTGTTGGGAAATTTTGGAGAAAACAAAGCTAATAATGGTGGTGAGTAACTAGATTTCTGTTATATCAATAACACATCTAACATAGAAAAGGTGTACAAATTTACATGGAGAAAAGACACAAGAAATAAGCTTCATTGACTTAGTTTTGATAGCAATATCTTCATGCTGTTCAGGACATGAGTGTAGGGGAGATTAATATCTCATTAAAAAGAAAAACAAAAGCTTTAAAAATAATCAAAGTGGAGCAAGTTTCAGAGATAAACTGTAGACTCAAATACACAATTTTTTTTTGTTTTTAAGTTTGAAAACAAGATTCAACTCTCAGAAACTTCCTGGCATACTCTGAAGAAACCATTTAACCAGAGAGGTGTGAAGTCTGCAGGGATAGAAAAATCAGAAGTTTATGTAGTCATGGAAAAGAAAGCATATTTGAAAGTTATTAGCAAGTCAGTCAGCATGTGTCCTGAGAATATAGAGAAAAATGTAAGAAAGCAAAGCAGTATGTAAAAGTAACTAAACAAAATCCATGGGAAAACTTATCAGGAGTATAGAAAAATATTCTGGTGCTATTAAAAAAAAAGCTTAGAAATGGAAGAAAGAGCACTGCAAAATGAATCTTATGATAACCACATTGCTGATTGAAACAGTATAGTGATAAAAAAATATTCAAGAGGAATGCAATTAGAAGTACATGTCAATACGTGAGGTATATAAAGCTATCAAAAACTTCAAATGTGGAAAGGCAGTTGATGTTATTCAACCAGAAAATTCAGGCATGTCAAAGGGTCAAATTTTGAATGGTTGGAGTAGAACTCATAGCACCATCTGTAAAAAAGGAAATAAAACTGAATATGAGAATTACAGAAGAATTTTCCCTGCTGAGTGTTCCAAGGAAAATTTATGCAAGAGTAATGTGAAAGGAGGCTAAGAGAAATTGTGGAAGGGAAACATGGAAATGAAAGATGGACAAGCTGGATTTAGGGCAAATAAGACTGTCGAGAAAATATTTTCACTTTTAAGACAAATTGTTGAGAAATCTTATGAATATAATGCCAATTTTTGTACATATATGATATATATATGACAAGGTGCCAGGAGAAAAGCTATTCAAAACGCTACAATTATGTGGTTTTAATGAAACTTTATATTGAGCAATATAGTCGATGTTTGAGTTGTCAGAAGTTAGATCATTTGATGTAAAATTAGTTGTGAGACAAGGGTGCACTATTTCCATTTATTCATCTATATAGATCATACGCTGGCCTGGTTGGCCGAGTGATTAGCATATCCACTCTCCAGCCAAGAGGCTGCAGGTTCGAATCCTGTGTAGGCATGGATGTTTGTGATGGTCTTCTCCCAATATGGACTGGGTCACCATGGGAGTAGTAGATCTAAAACCTCCCACAATGGGTGGGCCTTCAGTAGATAGAAAAACAGGCTGTTAATTTTTTTTTTTAAATAGATCATACGAAAGAAAGTGGTATTAAGCTTTATCAAAATTGGAGATATTTAACTCAGCTCTTTTCTTTATGCATACTCTTACATAAATCCAGTACAAATCTACAGGATTTCTTAATGTGTGTAGTTTGATGAATTAAATAAGTAATTTTGTAATACCAGTAAAAATAAATCAATTTCACTATTTATTCAATCATTTAATCTCAGTTAGTGTGTGTTAATTTTTAAATTAAAAAAAATATATTTATTTGGTATCACAATTTTGTGTCTGATGGAAAATAAGTCAGTTTAATTCTCAGATCTGGTTTAACATTCAGTCCTTTACATGTTTTTTTAAGAAAATCACACTTTTATTGTAACAAAAGGCTTTAAGAATCTGACAGCTTTTCAAGATACAGTATTTGTGAATACTCGTCTCACTTAGGAAGGTTAGTGATGTCAAGCATGCATAGTCCATTTCTGTACATGTTACCTATAGTAGTCTGTTATCAGCATGTTCAGTGTTAGGCAGTGGGGCCTGGACTGTGTATTTCCTGTTTGTATGTGAATGTTGTTAAACTTAAATAAATAGCAGTTACACATTTTTGTCAATTAATTTTATTTTTTATAGCTTAATTTTATCCAGGAACAGCTCACACCATATTTGGATTTTTATATTTTCTGAAGATAATCCCTCCCCTCTTCAAATACTAGCAGCAGCAGACACCACACTTCAAGAAATATTTGTGCTATAGACTTATAGCTTTGATTTTGTGAGTGAATTTTAATTAAAAAAAAGTATTAATTTTTATGGCTACTATTTTATTTAGGAGTACTCCTTATATGTCATTGAACAAAGGATACTCCTAAGGAAAGATAGGCAAAATAGCCGTAAAAATTAATACCATTTTAGAGGAGTAGCATGGAAACTTTTCCAGAAATAATATTTTAAAAAAGTTTTTTGAGTAATTTTCCCCTCTCATTACCCTATCATTATTTAAACGATAGGGTAAAAATATTTGTATTTAAGCATTTTGCATTAAATATCATCCAAGTGTACCACATTTCAGGCATCTATAATTATATCATCATTCAAGTGTACCACATTTCAGGCATCTATAATTACTTTTCTCATTTGAAATATATTTTGTGCTTATGCTGGCATTCATTTGGTGAATTTGTGTTCATAGTTCTTTTGAGGGTTTATCATTTAATTTTTTGAAGTGATTACTTCAGACATCCAGAATTTTGAGTTTTTATTATAAATCTTTGATTCCTTTTTCTGGATGAGGTAATGTGTTTTTCTCAAATTCTGCCACTGAAAGTTTTGGTTCTTATATTCAAACTTTTATTGGTTCCTCAATAATTCATATATATTTGCGTCTATCTACAGTTCACCCTTAAAAGTTGTGCAACTTTGATTCTTCTAAGAACTTTAGAACAGAATTTTTCAATGTGATATTTGTTTTACTCTGCCAAATACTAGGTGGTGGTTACTTTTTACTTCAGATCTCCTATACCTTAGGCCAGTGTTTTTCAAAGTGTGGTATGCATACCCCAGGGGGTACGTGGCAATTTTCGGCTATGCATCAATAACGCATTGAATCATTATCAAGAAAAAATAATTATTTTAAACGTATATATTTTCAGTTTTTTTCTGAAAACTTTAATTTCCAAAAATCCCCACATATATCTCACTCGCTTTTTTAGCTTTAATTTCGGGAAAAAAGTGCGACTTATATTCAAGTAAATACGGTAATTTTTTTAGCTTTCAAATTCTTAAGTATGGATCATTGGTTAAAGATTGGATTTATAAAACGCACAAAAGAGAGCAATATAGCAAATACAAGTAGCTGTAAGCAACGAGAAAACATTGATATTTTATCTGGATCAAATGAAATTGATAAGGGTGCATCTGATATCTCTAAAGAACCAACTAGGAAGAAGATGAAAAATCTTCCTGAGTATATGAATTACTTGAAATGTGGATTTTCATGGACGGGAAATGAAGAGGAACCTATTCCACATTTTGTTCTTTTAAAAATAAATTATATTTTTTGTTTACATGAACATATAAATTCAAATAAAATAGACATTTACAATGAAATATACTTTATTTATTATTATTATTATTTTGATAAAGGGGTTTTTGGTAATAATGAAAATTTAAGAAGGGATATGCAGATATCTGAAGTTTGAGAAACACTGCCTTAGGCTAATCTGAAGATAATACTATTGGCATATAACTTGTTTTGTGTCATTTTCCCACAAGAATTTATGATTGTTTTAATTTTGGAGCATAGTGTTTGGTAATGAATAACCAACATGAATAGCAGAATCTACTAGGTACTTACGATTATTATCATCTCTGTCATTTTCCCCAAAATAATCATCCATAATACTTGCTGGCCGTTGACTGAGTGGTTAGTTAGCGTATCTGCTCTCCAGCCAAGAGGCTGCAGGTTCGAATTCCGCCAAAGGCATGGATATTTGTGACTCTCCTAACCAATTACCATATGTGACTGTATCCTGGCGCAGTATGACCTTTGATGCATTTGCACCATAAAAAATAAAAATTCCATAATACTTCTGTTTCAGGAATTTGTGTTTATTTTGTTTAAGTCTTCAACAAGAACCAATTTCTTTTCTTTTTAAGTTGCTCTTTTAGTGACTAAATGATTCAAAGAAAGCACACAACTATTGCCAAAATTCCATAGGCAATGAAAACATAGTTTTGTTTATCATGTAAAGTATATTATATTATCATCATCAACATTTGACCTCCATGGAGTCAGACTCATCATGGGAGGTACTCACTATTGCATACAATGCTCATCCAACCGCATCTTAAATCTACTCCCCTCTCCAAATCTGTGCACAATAATCCATACGAGGCCTGATCAAGGCCATATATATATATATATATAATATATATATATATATATATATATATACACAGTCATACCCAGACATACGCGGTTTCTTATATCTACGTATTCCCGTCCCGCTTCATGCCTCACCACTTGAATCTTAAACTGATTCAATGTGTCCACAACACACTCAGGCAATGCATTCCACTCACCAACCACCCTCCATGCAAAGAACCTGCTCTCACTCCTTTGCTCACACCCGCCTTATACAGTTTCCAGCAATGGCCTCTTGTTCTACTTCCCTCTCCAGTTCTATGAAAAATCTCTTCCATGTCTACCTGATAACAACCCCTGACCAGCTTATGTATCTCAATCATATCCCTCCTATTCACGAGGCTCTGCAACTTATTCTCTCAATCTGTCCTCGTACTCCACATTCCAAAGATCATTGACTACCTTGGTGAATCTTCTCTGTACCCTTTCCAACATATCCTCGTCACCATGAAAACCTGGCGACCAAATCTGTGCACAATAATCCATATGAGGCCTGATCAAGGCCATATATATACAGTCATACCCCGACTTATGCAAATCTGGAGTTACGCTGTTTCTTATATCTATGTATTCCCGTCCTGCTTCATGCCTCACCACTAGTCGTATATTTCCGGCACCGGCCGCATTCACCAGTGTCGCACATGCTGTGAACAAGCACTGACGTATTTCGTGCGATCTCCATTCATACACAATTTTTATAGTCTACAAACCTTGCGATTGTTTAATGTTATGTTCTTGATAAAAATTTTATACAAAAAAAAATAATGTCGTCGTCCAAAAGAAGCAAGTCCGATTCTTCTACAGCTAGTAAGAAAAGAAAAACATTGACTTTGGAAACAAAACTCAACATTTTCTTTCTTTTTTTTTTTTTTATGTACGGAAAACTACAATTATGATTATATTTCTTAAAAAATATAGGTGTGTTTGTAAATCTTTGGTCCCAATTAACTAATATTTTGTATGTTTGTATATATAAATTACACGCAAAATTATACCCCGAGTTACGCGAATTCGACTTACGCGCTTTTTGTTGGTCCCACCTACCGTGTAACTTCGGGGTATGACTGTGTGTGTATATATATATATATACATATATGGTTTCTTTGATTGTGATACCTGAAGAAGTTGATTCATTCAACAAAACTAGTAAACTAGTATCTTTTTAAATAAACTATGCATCTCTTTCTCTCTTTGTATCAGTCATTTAAAATAATTTATATTTTCCACCAAGTAAAAATGAATAATCACTATATATATATATATATATATATATATAATGCATTAGGAGATTAAATGGAAAGAGAATGAGGTCATCTGGAAATTTTAAAGAGAGAGTAAACAAAGGAGTGAGAGCAGGTTTCATGGCTTGGAGTGTTGTTGGGGAGTAGAATGTATATGAGTGTGGCAACAATAAATGAGTTTTAGACACAGTATAAACACTGTTAGCTAGTGATAACCTCCTTTTATAAGAGGCTTGATGACAATGAAGTAGACCTTGGAGATATCTGCAAATAGCCAGCCTGGTTGGCTAAGTGAATACTGCACCCACTCTCCAACCAGCAGGCTATGGGTTTGAATGGTATTGTGGGCATGGATGTTTGCAAATGTCTTTAGGTTGTAAATGAATGTCACAGCCAAACGTGATGAAAAAAAGTTCCATGTGTGATCTCTAGAGCAGGGTGATCTTATTGTTATCTAATCCTTAGCAACCACACTACTTAATACTGATGTTGTATAGGTTTATGACCCAGGAAATTTAAATATGTTAAGGAGGTTTAATGATAGTGAGAGAAGATAAGATTCAAGGTTGCATAAGATATTGATGAAATGGATACTATGTAGGATAAGGCCTAGGATGGCTAGATTTAGCAACACAAAATTTATCAGAAATAAAAACAGTTTTTAGCAGTTGAAAGTAGCATAAAAGCAAGGTGATTTTTCTTTTTATGTGAACCATGCTGACAATGCAAATCTATGGTACATTAATCCCTTTGGAGTGACTTAAAAATGCGTGAAAAATAATTGGGAAGGTTGCTAAGAAATTGCATTATCTGCTGGCAAAGACTTGAAAATTAACAAAATTATAGCTTTACTATAGTTAAAATTTGAATATATATGTATGTTGATACTGTTTTTTGGGACAGAAGCAACATGATGTATTTTATGTCTGAAATAAAAGAGGATTAGACTGTCATACCAGGCGATTAAATTTATCTGTCGCCTAAAGACATTAACAAACATCGACGTCTGTAATAGGAGGGAGGGTTAACTCATGCTCTGTTGATTGAAAATGCTATTCATTTGGCCAACCTAGCCATTGAAAATCTAGTGAAAAAGTCTTGGAGTGTAAGTTATAGCACTTTTAGGAATGACAGAACAAGGATACTGTTCTTTAATGATATCTGTGATTAGACCAGTGATGACAGATGATGTGGAGATAATTACTAATTTGGAATCTGTATTGCGTTTTAGTAATGAGTAATATGACAGGTGTCTAAGAGGGGGAACCAAATTGGTCAAATTCTACCATTGACAGATAATAAAAATTTTGTTGAGATTAAGAAATAATTATCTGAGGTAGCATAATAATTGATAACTAAGGGGGGATTGGAAGGAGAACTTAAATGTGTGTGTGTGTGTGTATGTATATATATATATATATATATATATATATATATATACACACACATACACACACATAATAGCCAAGAACTCAGAGTTTAAAATCATACTTCAGGAGGAATAGTGATGTGAGCATATGAATAGAAGAAAGAGAAAAACAGTATACTGATCTAAGTAATATGAAGGGAATGTAAAGCATATATTTTGTCTAAGGCATCTGGCAGATGCATCAGGGTGAAAATTTCTACACCTGTAATAAGACTGGCTAACTCACCTTTAGCTGAAAAGTTCTTATGTTTCTCATATCCTAGATTCAACCAAAGGACACTGTTACTTCTGAAAGTACCCAAAGTTACTATAATATGGCAACAGTTCTATGAAGAAACAGTATAGTAGAGCAAAATGGATAATGCAAAAATCAAATATCAGGAGGGAAAGTATGACAAGAGCTGCATAGAATGGCTAAACTCCCAAGAATCTGCTAGTCTTTTTTTTCAAACCTATTATGATCAGTATAATTTATAGGATTTCTTGAGAGGAAAGTGGTGAGCATATAGATCTTGTGGACTCTTGTCCAAGTTTTTCAGTTAAAAAGGCTACATTTTATTTTAAATGATAAGGATCTTTTAAAACTCAAATATTTTTCCCATTCTTTATATGGCAATTTGCAAGTAACCAGACCTTTCAATATTGTTTGGATAATGTTGCAGCCTTTGAAAACAAGTATAATTATTGTCATCACCTCATTTGAGTAATACTTATTTGAATCCGGCTCACAAAAGGTTTTAAACCTTTCATGAGTGAGATTCACATTAATGTACTTTCATGGAAGGGCATTAATGTGTACTTCTATGAAAGTACTGTACATTAATTACTGCTTTCGGTTTATAAAACTTATAAAGCAATAGGAAACCACAATCTCTAAGGGTTAGTTTAGATTGATTTCTTACAATACTTTCATGAACATCATGTGAGTCAAATTAGTACGAGGTAGGTTCCAAAAGTTTCTGGCCTGACAAAATTCGCACCAATTTTAAAATTGGTGCATAGATGGTTTATCTGTCACCATGCGTGACAGATAACACCATCTATGGGGGGGCTAAGTGTACCAGTTTCAACTCTACCTGCATCATTCATTTGACTAACACATGGCACACTAAGTGGTTGTATTGTTAAAAATGGAGTACAGCACTGTGATAAAGTTTTTCACCAAAAGAAGGGCTTTCTCCAAGTGCTATCAAACAGTGATTGGATGGTGTTTATGGGGAAGCTTCTCCTTCATATTCCACCGAGGACTGGGCTAAACAGTTTCACCTAGGGAGAGAGAGAGAGAGAGAGTATCGAAGGTGATCCTCGTTATGCCTATGGAAGTGATGACAAAAGAAAATGTCTCTCTCTTGTTGAGGAGGAACTGCTCAATGACAGGGGGCTGAAGCTCAAAGAAATCTCAGCAAGCTTGTGGCTTTCTATAATAACCATCTTTCGGATCATTCATGAGAAGCTTCACATGAAAGAGGTCAGTGCAAGGTGGGTGCCCCGACTTCTCTCTTCGAATGGGAAGGAGCATCGTGTGACCTGTTACCACAAGTTTTTAGCGCTTTGCCAAGGAAATCCATGGAGTGGTGCAAACCAGATGAGAAAAGCCAAGGGCATCCACCGAGAAGATCATGGCAACAATCTTTTGGGATTGCTGGGGAATTCTCGTGACTGACTTCAAAAAAAGGAATACCACCATGAATGCAGAAAATTATGCTTCACTCCTGTACAAACTGTGTTATGCCATAAAGGAGAAGAGACAACGTTGAGTCATGGTGTTTGCCTGCTTCACAACAATGCTCCAGTCCATACAGCTATTGTTGCAAAGGCTGCAGTGAAAGACTGTGACTTCCAGGAGATTGAACACCTACCCTACAGTCCAGATTTATCACCCAGCAACTACTATCTCTTCTCAAAACTAAAAAAAGACCTTCCAGGAAGAACATTTGCAGATGACAATTAGGTGAAAAATGCAGTTTTAGACCACTTTGCAGACAAAAGTACAGACTATTTTTTCAAGGGCATAGAAATGTTAATTTTTCTTTCTATCATCTCTAAAAGTTAGTCAGGCTGGAAACTTATGAAACCACCTTCGTAATACTTTGCATATCTATTTTGAAAAATGTGCAGCCTAAATTTATTAGGGGAAAAAAAAGTTCTCTTGAACTGTCAACAAGTAAACTTGTGCCAGGGGTCAAAGGAGGGAACTTTACTGATCCATGTGTGCATGCACAAAAAAAGTTATTGCTTAACAGTGGAAGAAATAGTTTTCTTTTAATCTTCTGTCAAATTAAGTATCAGTTTTGATTTCTTTTTAGTTAAAAGGATTGTTTTTATATTTGCCTTCATCTTTTAAAAGATATTTCAATTTAATATTAGATTCAGAATTAAAAGGAAAATGTCAATGTGTGAGTGTTTGTGTGTATATATCATTTATTTTCCAGTGGGTGCTGTCACTCAAATTTATCACAACAAATTCATTTGAACCAACATCAAGATTTACATAAATTATATTACTCTCTAGCTTATCTACAACATTTCTTACATTTATAAACATTCCCACAATTGAAATATCAATATGTCAAACTTTACGAAATTACAAACATTCTGCATTTGGAGTAAACACTGGCAGTGCAGCATCAGGACTCGTTATGTCCATGTTAAATATACAGGCACAGATGTTAATGATACTTGAACTGCCATAATTTTTAAAAGTATCAAAATTCATGACAATACAAAACATTTTTGACATTCTGAGCCACATTAGCAAATAACAGCAAACATGACTCAATGCAGCATAATTTATAAATACAACTTCTTATGAATCAGCACCTGTTTTATTTTGTAAAAATCGGATACAATCAGTATTTGACCTCAGCTATAAGTTACACCGTATACATGCTACACTTGAAGGAAACCACGGTGTCATTTTTAACTTTGCAGTGTGGAATGATATTAAGTATCATGCATTTTGCTAAAACTAAACTAGATTGAGTAAAATAATATATTTTGATACCATGAAACATCACAATTTTCATGCTGTCATTACAAACGTAAGTGGAGAACTTTCTGCTTAGTGTTTGTACGTGTAATATTTGGTGCGCAAATTAACAGAATAATAAAATGAGTCAAGTAGCTAAAAATTATTTTTTTTAATAACAGAAAAAATTAACTATATAAAAATATAAATGAGGCACTTTTACAAATGTAAAAAACACTCTTGCCTCTTATTTTATGTAACTACCTGAAATTTGCTTTTTGCGTATGCAGAAGCATGTACTTAAATAATTTCATGGCAATAGTTTTCAAGCAAACTAAAAATATCATAACAGAACAAAATATAGCACCTAACTGGAAGCCTTACAAGAAGAGTACATACAGGGTGGACAAATAGTGAGTATAGAAAATATTCCATATTGCTGAGTGAGTGGCTGCGTAAGATGAACTGTCAATGCTTATATTATTAATTAGCAGACAAGATTTTTTTTTTTAGAAAGAAAAGAAGTCTGAAAAATTAATACAAAATCAAGTCAGACTGCTATGGTTATGACAGTACAATTGACTAGGATAACTTATTTCAATCACCGATTCATGAATATTGAAATAGATCATGTTATGCTCACTTTGACTCTCATTATGTATTTGATAGTAGTGAAAAGGAATGTTATGTTGAAACCTTGCAAAGCAAATAGGATGGAACCAATATGGAAAGAATTTCCAAGGACACCCAACTGTTGAGAGATTCGAGTATAATAAAAAAAAAACGAAGAAACTTTTTTTATTTTCCAAGAAATATGACAGGATTAAGGTTTTGCTACAATTGAAATTAAGATTACTGGAACTCAATTGAAGAATAATTTGAAGATCAGAATTCAGGTTGTTTTATTTGATATGGTGCAAGTTTTGTTGTGTCTCATTCAAATCAGAAAAAAGGCTTGGACAATTGTTCTACACACAACTGATGTGCTGTGGCTTTGCAACCTTTTGTATGTGAGCTTGGTATTTAATAGATACCTTTAAAGTGATTTAACTCTCATTGGTGAAAAATATTGTTGGCTTATTTTTAAACAGGTTGGAGAAAATTGCTCCTTATGCATCATATGTTGATTCAGCAGTCAGTTTTTTTTTTTTTCTTTCTTTCTGTAAATCCTATATAATAGTTTATCTAACCTAAGTGCATCCCACAGTGCTAAATGTATGACAGGTTTACAATCTGGAAATCCTATTTTAGAGATCAAACATAAGTTTCAGGCATCAAACCAGATGATAAAAATCATCAACCACATGAAATGAGTATATATATATATACATATATATTTAAAAAAAAAAAAAAATAGATTTAATGACTTAAACCGAGATAACTTATAAAGTTTAATGAGAATAATACAACTAGTTTCGGCTTATAATAACAGCCTTCATCAGGTATTCAGGAAGAGAATAGTAATAAACATTGAAGTATCTATGTTTATTACTATTAACATAGATATTAACTTATGTTATATATAACCTTATAATAAAGTTAATTACTATTAACATAGATATTAACTTATATTTATGTTATATATAACCTTATAATAAAGTTAATTACTATTAACATAGTAATTAACTTTATTATAAGGAATTACAGGTAAAAATTGCAACACATAATTGAAACAAAAAACGTATTTTTTAAGTTCTAACTGGTGCGCAATTGTTTATTGTGCGCGTGTGTATGTGCAGGCGCTCGTGAACGCCAATATTGAATAACTGCAGTATGGCTATCTGGGATGTTATAACTTAAACTGCTGTTTAAATGTTCAGGATTGGATGATTTCCCTGGATTCTACAATTTTTCTTTCGAACTCATCACCACAGCGAAAAATATTTTCTGATTTATCCCAGCAAATGGAGTGACTTTGGAGATCATCATTAGGATTGTTTGAAAAAAGAACAAGACTGGACAACGCAGTTGCACGTGATCTTTTATAGGAGATGTTTCTCTTATGCTCCTCTATACATTGTTCAATAGATTTGTTGGTTTGTCCAAAATACGGGATATTGCAATCACACCATAATTTATATATACCAGGATATTTTAGGTTGTGATGAATAGGTTTTGGATGGCTGATAAGAGAATGGATTTTTGGAAGTGTGGTGAAGAACATCCTGATGTTGTATTTTTTAAGGACCTTAGCCAATTTGTTAGAGACTGTGCTAATGTATGGGATGGAGATGCTACCTTTAAAATTATTAGTTTCTGTGGTGCACGTTTTCCTTATATATATAGAGGGAAAAAACTCTTAGATTTGTTTTAAAATTTCTGTTAAAACTGATGGTAGACTAAATAAACAAATCTTGATAAGAGGGCAAACATGCAAATTTCATGGTAATATATTATATAAGTTGACAGAACTCAACTGTGTTTATTTTAATTTTAAAAAAAGTTCATAAAGAAAACTATACTCCCGAGACTAGTTGACTGAGTAGATAGCATCTCCAGTTGATAGACTGTGGGTTCAAATTCCACTCTGGCACGAATTGTGAATGTGTTTAGGGTAAATAAATTTGAATGCCTGGTGTCAGACCACCATACTTGTCAAAAATTAAACAAAACTTAAAAACTATATTTATCTGACTGGTTTGCAACCTTTTGTATGTGAGCTTGGTATTTAATAGATACCTTTAAAGTGATTTAACTCTCACTGGTGTCAGACCACCAGTGAGAGTTAAAATATTGTTGGCTTATTTTTAAACAGGTTAACTTAAGCAGGATGTGGGCTCAACTCGCACAGTATGGCATAGATTGTAGAAATATGCATGTGTAGGTGATAAATTTCATTCTCACTCTACACAATTTCAAGGGAAATTGTGTAGTGTGAGACCACCTGAAGTGGCTTGAACTACTGCAAGAAAGTCGTACATTTGCACCACCTTTAGAGTTTCTGCAGGGAAATGCTGCAATATCTTAGCAACCCTCTCAATTTTTTTGTTTGTGCCATAGAAAGTGAGATATGTATTTTTTTAACTTGCTGCTTAAGGGGTTAAAAATGAAAGAAAATGGAAAGTTTTGTTACATGACCAGCAAAATTTTCAGTTATCTTTTTTAAAACAATTTTATATACCTGCAAATAAAAGCAATGTGCAAATATTTTTCACTATACAACTAGACTGTCATGTTCCTTTGGAGTAATATCTCTAAAAAATAATGCAATTTTCAAGAGGTAATATTTTAAGAAATTGTAGATTATTTGCATTTTCAAATGAAATAAAAGAATGAATTTAAATAAACAGAAAAAAATTTTTTCTCAAAATATAAAATAATTTTACAAGGACATAATTGGCACTCAATCCATAGGTTTTGTTGAAATTTATTTTTCTTTTTAAGTTTTCAAATATTTATCTAGTGTGCTAAACATCTTGGTTTGCCACATCCATTCCTTTTACCAACTAATACATGCAACTACGAAGTTGCACAAAAGTATCCCATGATACTTCTGAACTTCTTTCAGGATCATCATTCATAAAAAAATCTCATTTGTTTCATTAATCAAACTCATAAACTATGGAAATTCATTTTAAAGTCTGCATAGTAATTGCTTCCAAACTGCAATGCTCATTAGCTGTTTATAAATCCAGTTGCATTCACTCTTTGTTGCTCATTTCTTGATTATGTGAGGCAAATAAAACATCTCGATCTTGTGATGTCTGGAAAATGTCACAGCTATCACAGTCATTTATGATCTGTGACATTACATGCTAATTGGTTGGCTGTCACATTTGTCTTACCTCTACTCCAGAAGGCAAAAAAACAAAATAGGAGAAATTTGAAAGCATAACATCCCACAATGTAGAATTTTTCCACTCAAAAAACTAGATTTTAGATTGTTTAATAATTCAAGGGATCAAGGTGTAATTTTCAGATGATTACTACTGATTTATCTGACAAATCACGTATGTTGTAATCTGTCCCCACTTCTCAATATTGCTGTATCTTGCAATAATTCAACCATATGTCATGTAATTTTCAAAAGAAATAATTATATTTATTAAATCAACTAATTTCATTAATTCTTCACTGACATTCTCAGGGTTTTCAAAAATTATGCACTGTGCTACATATGCAAAAATAAGATAACAGGATGTTTAATGCAAATGTACAAAAGATAAACTTATTGTACATTTTAGTACCAAGGATGGTCTAGGGTTAGCCCATCCATGGTACTAACTTATGTAAACTCTAGAGATCAAACATGATACTCTGCAACAAAAACTGTTTTACCATTTAAAGATTTTCACAAATCTATGCCTACACTGGAATTTGAACTATAGTCTGTTGATTGGAGAGTGGTGACACTATCTGGTCAGTCAACTATGTTGGCTATTTTTTATCGTTCATAAAGTGAACCACTCTTTTTCATTACTGTTTCAGATTTACATTATAGTATATTGATTTAGTGATTATTTTTCAAGTTTATTCAAGGAAATTTGTTACGTAGGAAGTTTTTTGTGCTGCGAGTTGTGGTTTTTTTTTTTTTTTTGCTAATAGAGAAAAGTGAAATGGTTTGTTCAATTTTTTTTAACATCAATTCTACACATGAGAGGTTGCAGAAGTCATAGCACATCAGTGGTAAGTGTGAATTAGGAAAGAAAGAACCAATTAATATTCTTTTCTTGAATAGGTTGTAGTTGTGAAACACTGACTTTCCCCTATGACATCCAGGTAATATTCACATGTGTACACATACCTAAAATTTGAACAGCATATGCAGGTCAGTTCTTAGACTTTTAGCCTTCATAATTCTCATATTGTATTTCACATAAAAGCTTTTTCAATAAAATTCATTGAAACCATATCAAACTGGTTGTAATCCTATATTTTAAGATCAGCAGGTATGTAAAATCAATTTCATTTTCCATTAAAAAAAATAACTTCCTATTTTAAATATTTTCAGAATGGAAAGAATCTTAAATTAATTGTCCACCCTGTATTAAAACTGGCAGTAACTCTAATATATACTATCAGGGCTACAAATGACTGAATGTAATCAGTGATTTAATGATACTTTTCACTCATACTACAGTTTGCATAACTATTCAAAACTGATATTGTATATGATGCATAATAGAATTTAAAGTGATATGCTAAAAGAATTCTAGAAGTACTGGAAAAAAAAAAATGTGACTGTTTGAAGAACAAATCAAAAAGTTAATAGCTAAAGACACATCTCATGTTTTTGCTTCAAGAAAGAAACACGTCTATAGATAATTTAATATAAAAAGTTACTAACTGATATTTTGCTTTGGTCATCAAGGCATTTTCATAGGCACAACTGCAAACAAACACAAACTGGATTAAAAATGGCATAATCTTAATTACTAGCATATGGCTGCAGTGATCATACTCTCATGATGTCTTCTGGATTTTTGGTATAATGAGATAGCCAAATTTGTTTAGAATAAGTGAGTGTTGCAGATTCCCAAAATAGTCTCTCAGATTTGTATTTACATCTGTAATGTTCCCCCCCCACACACACACAGAATCCAATGATCTGTATCAATGGAATGGTCTGCAATCCTAGAGTGGCTGTAGTGTACATTGGACTTATTTTGTATGTTTATCCATTCAAATATTGGCTGTTCTTCCAGTTTGACCAAAATACATCAATTGGCAAGAGCAAAGGAATAGTGTAAACATCAGGCTTATCAAGGTGATAAAGGATGAAGAAAATCTTTTGGTGAACAGATAAGGGTAACTTCTTTTTTTTAACGAGGTTTGAATATTATATCATTTATGAACATGGGAGATTTTTCTGAGGTGCAAAGGATGTAAGGAATGGCAATGGATTTTTTTGTGATCTTGTTTTGGGGAAGGTTTGGTTTGAGAGAAGAATGTACAGTTTGATGTTATTGGAGGGAAAGTTATTGGCTAAAACATCCAATCACCAAAAGATCCTCTTCATTGACTAGATCATGCTATCATCTACAGTAGTATTTGCACCTTCACACTAACATATAGCAGGGTTTTTTTCTCCCGGAAACTCGGGTTTTTCATCCCGCATACAGACAAATCGGCCCTTCAGAACACACACAATTTACAGACAAAAAATACTAGTTGAGGTGGGCGGTAGATGGCGTTGATTGTGGTAGAGGTTCGTTGTAGTGGTTGAGACAGTTGTAGGTGTCTTCCCACGATGAGTCTTCGGACTCCTTGGAGGTGTCACGAATAATAATAATATTTTGGTCAATCTGGAAGAATAGCCAACATTCAAATGGATGAACACGAAAATATGTCCAACATCTATACTACAGCTGCTATAGAATCACATGCCATTGGATTCTGTGGGAAAAAAAAAACGCATCTTTACCATACAGATGTAAATACAAATATAAGAGACTGTTTATGAATCTATCACAGTTCTACAACACTTGCTTAATTTAGTTGCCTCACTCTACCAAAAATCTAGGAGACTACCATCATGAGACAAGCAGTTGAACAATCAAGATCCACTCACTGCACCTATAGAATGCCAGATAGAATATTAAGATAACACCATTTTGAATTAGTCTGTGTTTGACTGCTGGCATATCATATCCTTGTGCATATGAAAATGTCTTGGGGCTCAAGCTGAAACCCCAATTAATAGTTTAATTAAAAAGGGCTATTTAATTATATATCCTTAGACATCTGTTTCTCTCTAAAGCAAAATCAATAATATCAAGATAGCTACATGGGCATGTTTTGATTTATTTACCTTTTATTTTTGAAGGGAAAAAAAAAAAAAAGGTTGTTAACCATTCAGTTATAGTTTTGATCACAACCATAATATAATTCATCATAAACAACAAAAAAAAAAGAGGAAATTATTAGTAGTTATCAGATATGTTTACAATTAATAAACCTTACTATTCTGAAGCGTCTTCAATTTTAAGTCAATCTTTCTTGAAAAAAAAAAAAGGCTAGTCAAGTTCTGATATGCATATTTCAGTAACTGCTGAAACAGATAACACATTTTCAGTTCTGTGTTAATCACAGATCAATTTAAAACCAAAACTCCAAATAAAATCAGTCATAGAGTTTATGTTATTTTGATAAAGAGCACTGGTTTTTAAACAGCAAATGAATAAAGAATTTATTTAACAAAAATCTGAAATCAAGTACAATTTGATAATGTAATAAAAGATCAAGACTGAACTTTCTTAAAACATATCACACTAATAATTTAAGTTATTGCCATTTCTTCTTGAATTATGTAATCTACTAAACATAACCATATGGTGGAGATACTTTATTTAAACTTCAAACATAAATACTATTACCAAGATTCTAATTTATACAGAATCAACATTCACTCTCCAGAAAACAGGCCTTAACACTTTTATTACAACTTTAGCATTTTTTTTTTCTAATCTATTTCACTGCCAATTTAATACTATCAGTTTTCAGAAACTAACTGCAAAAATTTTTTCAGCCTTTAATAACTGACCACAAACACTTATACCAAAAGCAAAACTGACTCACTAAAACAGCAGGAATGATTATACAAATAGTGCACCTGGCAACTAAAAATAAACTATGCCACTAAATGCAGTCAGGAATGAAAGCATTAAATAAAACTGTTAAAATTAAGAAAATATGATAGGATGTTAATAGTAATAGAAATTGGAAAGGTTACTCTCAAGTTTTCAAGTACTATATTAATATTTGAAAGGAGAGGGAAGTGATTGTTAACCTTTAATTAGAACAACTGAGAACTGGTTTGAGAAAAATTGGAGAGTAGAGCAAACTTATAATAATTGGTAAGTACCTGATGGATTTCTGTTCAGGACATGAATTACTCATCATTAATACCATGTTCCAACAAAAGATGTACTCAAATTCACATGGAAAGAAGAAATAAGTCTCATTAACTATTACTGTTGATAGTGACATCTCTACTGGTTCAGTATACAGTAAATTTGAAATAGGAAGTGATCATTTATTTTAGTAGGATAAAAAAATGAATATCAGAATTCAGAATATCATATTGGAAAGAAAAACGTGTAACAAAGTTTTAAAAAGGAATCAAAATGGAGCAGCTTTCAGAGGTGAACTGTAGATTCAAATATACAAATATTATAAAAAGAGTAAAAGAAAAGAGTTTGAAAACAAGTACAAAACATTAGACTTGATGAAAACACTGACTGATTCAGCCAGAAAGACATGTCATGAAGATGTCTGTAAGAATAGAAAAATCAGAACTTGGCAGACTCAAGTTAAAGAGAGGCAGTTGTAGAAAACAAGAAACTTTATCAAAAGTTTGTAAAGTCTGAATGTGCTGCGAGAGAATGTAAGAAAGAAAGTAATGGAAATGCTTTAGTAGGAATTTATAAGATAAATATCAAGAGGGTGACAAAATATTCTGGCAAAGCTAGAATATTTTGGGATGGAAAAGCTTAGAAATGGAGGAAAAAGTACCGTAAAAGATATCAGAGATGAAAATTGAAGATAAAGATATCTTAAATGTTTGGAGTAATTACCTTCAAAGACTGCAAAATGAAACAAGAAGTGACAGAACAATGCTAGAAAATATTCAAGAGAAATGCAATCAGAAATACATATCAATATTTGAGAGAGAAAAGGCTATCAAAAATCTGAGACTTGTAAAGGCAACTGTAGATGATATTCCGACCTGGTTGGCCATGGTTAGCATACCCACTCTCCAACCAACAGACTGCAGGTTCCAATTTTGGCATGGATGTTTGTGATTGTCTTTAGGTGGAAGATGAATGTCATCACCTGGTGCGAGACCATCATCCTGCATATTGGAGGTGGAAGTGGCTTGAAAAAGTTCCGTGTTAGAAAAAAAAAATCCTTAAAAAAAATAAAGTATGGATTTACTGATTAAAAGAAAAATGAAAAGTAATTTCCTAAGCATAATTCTTTATAGTAATTATAATAAACATTAAAAAAATTATATCTTACTGCTTATTTTGTAATAAAAGTAATGTTAAAATCATTATTTTCAAACATAGTGAAAGACATACAAAAGCTTGCAGAAAGTAAACAAATGTTTTGTATGTTTGCTACTTATACTATCTAAGCTTCTCTCTTCAATTAGTTTCTCAATCAGAGTTTTTTGTGTTTTGTTTGTGCTTATAGAAAGTTCTATAGCTCCATTAGCGATTTCTTAAGAAATAAACATTTAAATAATGATTACCAAATTCTAACAAACTGTATACTTCATATGGAAAATTCTGTTGAAATATGAGCTAACACACACACACACACACACACATACAAATCCCTAATAAAAGCAGAGAGCAGTACAAAATACACAGGATCAATGTTGTAACTACAATGCAGCTCCCCCCCTTCAAAAAAAAAACTTCCAAAGATACTCATCTAAAGTACTTTGAGGAGGAAGTGGAGGCTTGTAGTTATTCCACTGTACTGAATATTTCAATGGCGTGTGCAATATAAATGACCAAATAACTCCTTTTATACCTTTAAGATATGTTCCAAAGTGCAAGCTACCTTCAGTACACTAGTATCATGTTATTCAAAAGCCGAGCGTGTTACTATCTGCTACGTTATATTGCAAATAATAAATGGTGCATTCAATAGAATTCAACAACTTACTATTTGTCAGTGGCAGTAACATAGTTACATAATTCAAGAGAAAATGTCAGAATTTTATGATCTGGTTACACCAGAGTAGCTCATAATAACTCGTGTCACGTTCAAGCATACACTTAACACTTTCAGAATATACGTTCACAAGGCACCTTTAGAGGTGCCTTGTGAACATATATTCTGAAATGTTTCAAGCATTGAAATATAGTGATATGCAACAAAAAAGCATCTCAATTATGAAAATAAATGAAAATTTACTTAGTAGAAAGCTGTTATACTGGATACTCTTATATTAAATAGTTTACTAATTATAATATTTCAAGATAATATTTAATTTATTCAGAAAAGTTTTAAAGTCAATTATTTCAATTTTTCTCTTATTTTTAAATATCAATTTTGTGAAATGTGTAACAATTCTATAGTAAATATCTGAATTTTCTGATTATTAGAAAAGGGCAAATATCAATTGGCATCGCTAGAAATCTTTATAATGAATATATCTAATTTAACAATGAAGTATAATTTACTTTAGTAGGTGCTTCTTTGTGTAAAGATGCAGCTGTAAATTTGATGAATGTAAAGATATATACAGTAATATCAGGATCTCTTTCTTAAACATTTTATATTTTTAGGTTTAATGGCTGTACAAAACTTCAAGCTGTTTTAAAAGAATTTTATAAGTACATAATAGGATAGGAAGACTGTGGCTATTACTCCTAAGCACCAGTTATTGCTAAATTTAATTCTAATAGAATAGCATGAAATGTTCACTACCAAAATCTTATAATATAAAGAAGGTTCTCAATTGCACTCTTCCCTGTCACTTAAAAAAAAGAAAATGTAGAAAAATGGAGTGTTTTACACTATCTGTACATGAAATCTAGAAATCTAGACATTTTTGTAGAAAGCAGTGGAAGAATACAAGATTCTTAGAAGCACTTTATGAGATATTTTTAAGTGATATGATTATTCCCTGCTATAGCATATGAAAAGTTAACTGAAAAAAAAAAAACAGTTGCTTGGAATTAGATAAAAGATCAAGCAACGACAATTGTAGAAAGTTCAAAACCATCATCATCTACATTTTCTTTCAGTTTTTGAAGTAAACTGAAAGAGTTTTCTATCCCGATCATTATTCTTACCTATATTTCTAGTCTATATGTCACTTAATTAATATTAACTTTCAGACATTTTGGATTAAGAATTCTTTCATTTCAAGAATATCTTGATCTCAATTTTGAACCAACTCTATTAGTCAGCCAAGATGATGATTAATGGAATTCTATCTAAAGACATGAGTATCTTTATTTCAAAATTCCTTTTTTTCTCTCTCTCTCTCAAAAAAAAAAAAAAAAAAAGAGACATTTGAAAGTTCTTATTAGTGCTGAAAGTTTTTATCAATTATTAATGAACAACCAGTTTATGCTCTATTTCAATCAATTATTTATACAATTATACATCACAGCAATTTTTTTTTTCTTTTCTATATACATGAAACTTTTCTTTATTTAAAGACGTCTATCAAGTAAGAAATCACAATGATTTTAACAATTTAAGTATTCATATATTTTGGAATTTTTAAGAAAATTTTCTATTCTACTGTTAAATCTGGAATTATTCCAATCTTTTGTACTATTAAACATTATCGAAGCCGACATCTAAAAAGCTGAACTGTACCAGGTATGTTCAATCATGAAGTACACCCAAGTGGCATTTTAAAGAATTTCCAAAACTACTGTAACATCAAATTGCATAATAGCTATTGCTTTTTCTTAAAACATGTTGAGAAATTCCCAAAAGCTGATTTAGCAAGAAACTACTATCTTGTAATAGTCTAAAACTTTTCCACAAAATTCCCACTATTTTAAGTGCACACTTCTTGAGTATTAAAAGATACTGCCATGAACATAATATTACTAAGCTTTATATACATGATTTCACTATAGCAATCTGTATACCATTCAGCATATACATACAAACACACAATGTACTCTCTTAATTTTCTGGTTTATGTAACATTAATATATTTAGCCACATTGAAGCAGACAACAGAATTATTTACATGTCGTGCATCACTAGTGTGAATACCAAGTTTCATAATGAAGAAACTTCCCTGAAAATGTAAATATTTATTAGTAAACTTGAAAGACAAATCTGTTTTGTTTATATCTGGAGACAATGTGAAACATCTGTGCAGAATTACAGACATTTGAATTTGTGGACATCAGTGCATAAGTTCAAATTATCCATTACAATTGTAACAGATACATCTGGCAGATCATCATTTAACCCTTTTTTTCTTTTTGTTTGCAATTATATACAATGGGTTCTGAACCATTTATGTAAACTTTTGTTTTATACCTACTATGTATGACTTGTACTGAAATGTGTTTTAATATGTGTAATTCTTGCAGTAATCTATGAGCAACTAATTTTGTTATTTGGAATCAGAATGCAAGAACACTAACTATACATGTTAGTCACCTTAGCATCACTGCACCCTGGGAATTAGAGGTAGTTGAAGTGGTTGACACTGTGGTAGTAGCTGTAGTAGTAGTAGTAGTAGTAGTAGGTGAAGTAGAAGTTTCTGCAGGAATCTTGTCCAATACAAAAGAAGAGTCTGACTTAGAGTGCACATAGCGATGGAGAGATCGTTTAGGCAGTGACTGTGTTTCAGGATGGCTGACAACAGTAAATGGAACTACATCAGGTGGCTGACTGGAAAATGCTGATTTTTCCACAGAAATAAATGGCTGCCCATAAATAGAGCAAGGACGAGAATTATCACCAGGTGGTCCTATAGTTTGGTGTTGTGGATGTACTAAATTTGTTGAATGAGAATGAGAACGTTGATATTGAGGTCTATTATTCTGTCGGCTCCCATGACTACCACTAATTCTTAGTGAAGAAACAGTAAGAGGAGAATCTGGATGCACAAATGAGAATTCAGATGCAGCAGATGTTGCGGATGACTTTGACTGTCTGGGTTCTGGTGGCTGACAGATCTCTGGAGATGAAAGTATATGTTGGGCATAAAGGGACCTTTGAGTGAGAGCAGGTGACACTTGCAGAGAACGAGGAGAAGGTTTGTAAAGATGGCCACTTTCAGATCGACGACCCAGTGACACCAAGGAACTGTGAGATCCAGAGGAACACTGAGGGGCTAGACGGGGCCCCAGAGCAGGGCGAGTCACAGGATAGAGATCACTAGTAGAGGATGTGTCACAGTCCATATCACCACTCACATCCCCTTCTGTTAAAACTGGAATATAGCAGTGATAAATATTATATATTAAAACAGCAAAAAACGTTTGATTTTAATAATAATAATTATATATATATCTACCCTATATATATAAAATGATGATAAGCCTTTCTATGTCACGTCTGTATGTCACGTTTTTTGAAACGTTTTGAAACTCAGGGGCTATCCTGAGTGTTGAGTCATCAGAATTCAAGAAGAACCAGCCTACCAGTGTGTATATTATTTTAAGAAATTCGGCAATTTGCCTTTAATTATCCAATTTGTTGAATGATTATTGAGCTTAAAATAACTTTTTCTATTTCCAATCTGATAACTTTAATTATTTTATTAGACATTTTGATCCCTATTATTGGAGTCAAGAGTTTTTACAATATGGGCCATACAAACAGAAACTGGTAATCCTATCATACCTTCTTAAAAAATGCAAACTCTATTTGTGAGACTTGAAAATAATTAAAGTTAATGTGCATAAGTCACTGGATAATTAAAGTTAATTATCTAATTATTATAATAAAACAAAGCTATAACTATTGACACAAACTGCTAGCCTAGATGGCCAAGTGGTAAGCATATCTGATATATAACCAAGAGGCTGTGGGTGCAAATCCCACTGGGAATATGGCTCTTTATGATTGTTTTTAGAGTCAATGAATTTCATAGCCCAGCGTGAAACCACTGCACCGCTTATTGAAAAGTTCCATGTTAAATCTCAAGAGCTGAGTTTCCGGACTATGTAATACATAAATAAAAATACAAAAATATATAAAATTAATAAAAGTAAAAAAAAAAAAAAAAAAAAGCATTAGCCCACACATAGTAGTACCTTTTGTGGGTGAAAACCACATAAAAATAAATAACTTGGAAGGCATAGAGAGATGATGGAGGAGATTTGAGAGTTCATGCAACAAGCTGAAAAAACAGTTGAGAAGATAGATATACAAGGGTGGTCTGAAAAGTTCTCGGCCTAACAATGAAAAAACGAATTTATAATTTCAAAATTATTTTTATTTTTCAACATAATCTTCTTTAAGACTAATACATTTATTCCAGCAATGCTCCAGCGCCATTATCCAGTCCCTTTAGTAGCTCTCAGTAAGATCTGCAAAATATCCCTCTACAGCTGCAATCACCTCTTTATTTGAAGAAAAACACTGACTAGCGAGGAAGAATTTAGTTTTGGGAAGAGATAAAAGTCAGAGGGAGCCAAATCTGGGGAATAGGGTGGATGTTCCAACAATTCATAGTGCAGATCCCTTAATTTTCCCATTGCCAAAACATCTTTGTGGGCAGGTGCATTGTCCTGACGAAAGATGATTTTTTTCTTCTGCAAACCGGGTCTTTTTCATCTAGTCTGGTTAAAAGATCGGAATAATATTCCGAGGTTATTGTTTAACCAGTTTTATTGTTTTACCCTTTTCAAGATGATTAATAAACAAAATGCCTTTAACAAACCAAAACACCGCCCATGACCTTTCCTGCTGATGAAACCGACTTTATCTTCTTTGGCACTGAACAACCAGCTTCTGTCCACTGTTTTCACTGCTGTTTGGATTCTAATGTGTAATGGTGAATCCAAGTCTCATCCATAAATCAGTGCACAAAATCAGTAATATGCTTGTTAAAACATTCCAAGCACTATTCACAGATTTTCATGCGGGTGCGTTGTTGATCTGCTGTGAGCAAACGCAGCACCTATCTTGTGCAAAGCTTTTTCATTTGCAATTCTTCTTGCAAAATATATCCTACACGTTCTTTTGAAATGCTTATAGTCTCAACAATTTCATGCAGTTTGACCTGCCGGCCATCCAATACAATATCGTGCACTTGATCAATGATTTCTGTTGTCGTTACACTTTTTGGACATCTTTCATGTGGATCATCTTCAAGGCTGGTACGGCCATGTTTAAACTCGGTAGTTTATGGGCACTCTTCTCCTTCATTTTCGACAATTTCTTAATTGTCGAAAATGAAGGAGAAGAGTGCCCATAAACTTTTATGAACTTCGAATGAATTTCTTTTGGCATTAAACCTTCTTTTAAAAGAATTTTATAACCACACGATACTCAATTTTATCCATTTCAAGGAATACAGACACACTTTTGCTTCAGACAGCTGTATAAAACAAACTACTTGATAGAACGACTTGCAATTTCACATGGATGCTCATGACAGATGTACCAACTTAGAAAAAAAAATCGTGCCGAAAGTGTTGCCATCTATGGTTGAGGCCGAGAACTTTTCAGACCACCCTCATAGTGTGCTACCTAAGTATGTCAGCAGTGAGTTGAAGAGTAAAGAGAAGGAATAAATGACATATGGCATGGCTGAACTAAAATGTACAGTTTGTAAATGTAAAGTGTGAATTTGAGAGAGAAAGCTGTAGTGGTATAAAAGAGATGGATCACTCATTATTAAAAATTATAGAAACAACTACCGTGTTATAGTAAAATTTCAGTTTAATATAAACCAAAATAATCACTCGATGTTTCAACCTTCACATTTAGGTCATCATCTGGAGTATACACATATGTACAAAAAAATTAGCTCCATTACAATCTACATGGTTTGCTAAAGTTACATTAATTTGGTCAGTCGTTACATCTACTGGCCTGACCTCTGGTGAAAAATTTTAAACCTTACTACATCAACACTGGAGTCCTGTTATTATTATTATCTATTTCGTTAAAAATCATTAAGAGATACATTAAGCTAGAGAGCAACATGCTCTCACATAATTACTCATAATAATGAATGCTGATACCGTCAACCATGAAAGAAAAGAGATGGATCACAGTGAATGAGTGGTTAATTAGTTTGTTGTTGGGCAACTGGAGTAACTGTTGATGAGTGAGAGAAAATGTACAGAAGATAGATGAAGTGAGTGTAGAAAAGTAAGCAACTGAGAAACATGAAAAACAGATTGTGAAAGAATAGGAAGAAGGTGGCTATAAGAATGGAGACCTACTAAGAGAGGACTGAATGAAAGATGTGAGAATAAGGATGTGCAGAAAGAATAGGATATGGATAACCACAGTGAAAAAAGAAAATGTGGGATAGAGAGTACAGTAATTGGCATTTGAAGAGAAAGAGAGTGAGGGAGAGGAAATCAGATAGGAATTGTCTGTAACTATGGATGTAAAGAATTACGACTGGAAAGAAGGAAGAAAATTATACCAAGGGAAAACTGGTAGTCACGGACTGGTGGACAATACAATTTATTGCTTGCTGGCATGGTTGGCCAAGTAGTTAACATACCTGCACTCCAACCAAAAGGCTGCAGGTTTGAATCCCACTGTGGCATGGATGTCTACGAATGTCTTTAGGTAGGTGACTTTCGTCATCCAATGTGATACCCATCCAGCTTAATGAGGACTTGAAATAGCTTGAAAATATTTCCAGTTTAGCCTTTAGAGTAAGGTCTCTGGATTATGTAAAAAGGCCTGGTTGGCCAAGTGGTTGGCGTATCTGCTCTCCAGCCAAAAGGCTGTGGGTTTGAATCCAGGTGTGGGCATGGATGTTTGTGATTGTTTAAGGAAATGCTAGTGGTGGTGGTGGGCAGTAGATGGCATTGGTGGAGACAAAGAGTTGTAGAGTAGAAGCCCTCCCTTGATGAGTCTTTGAGCTCCCTGGAGGTGTCATGTAATAATAATAATATATATATATATATATATATATATATATATATATATACATATATATAAAAAACCCAAAATAAAAAAGCCCACCAAAAGTACCAGTGTACTATATAGGCTTAAAAATTTTCATTATGCAATGCATAATGGGAAGGAATAAAGACTGGAGGTAGACAGATATTTGCAATAAGATACGCAGATGACAAGCCATCATTATCAAATACTGAAACAGGACTACAACACCTGTTGAACAGATTACTGGAATGCTGTATCAATTATGGAATGAAAATTAACATCAGAAAAACAGGTAATGAAAATAGCAAGGAAAGAGGCAAATATGGATATCAGAATAAATGGTGAAAAATTGAATCAAGTAAAGACATTTAAATATCTAAGAAGTGTTATTAGCAGTGATAGAAGATGTAAAAGTGACATAAAAGCAAGAATAGCAATGGGAAGAGATGCCTTTAATAGAAAATGGAATTTATTCAGAAGTAAAATGGATAAAAACCTAAAGAAAAGACTAATAAAATGTTATGTGTGGAGTGTTGCCCTTCTATGCAGCTAAACTTGGACTTTGAAGAAAGAGAATTTAAGATTTTGGAAAGCTTTGAGATGTGGATTTGGAGAAGGATGGAAAAAATCAAATGGACAGATAAATAACTAATGAAGAGGTCTTAAAAAGAGTAGAAGAAGAAAGAAGTCTGTTAAGGAGGATAAAAAGAAGCAAGGGAAACTGGATTGGAAATATTCTGAGAGGGAATGGAATCATCAGAGATGCCATCGAAAGAAAAATAGATGGAAAAAGACCCAGAGGAAGAGTAAAGAAAACAATGCTAGATGACATGCTGAATGGAGACAGGTACACAACCTTGAATGAGAAGGCTCAGAACAGAAGAGAGTGGAAGGAAAGTTTCTGCTACTAAAGAACCTGCTTAATTGCAGAATATGCAAGAAGAAGAAGAATGGGAAGGGGCCACTATCCAGACCAGTTTTGACCTTTATTGAGGTCTCATCAGTGGGAGCCAGACACGGGAGAGATACAAAGGTTGAAGTGATGCAGAAGTCAACATTGGTATCTCTCCCCCAGGTCTGGCTCCCACTGATGAGACCTTAATAAAGGTTGAAACCGGTCTGGTAGTGGCCCTTCCCATTATGCATTGCATTATACATGCACGAAAGGGAATGTGCTTTGCATTATGGGATACATACTAAGGCAAGTGATATGCAGTCATTAGCCTCTATATACAAGTAGCTTAGATGTGAATATATTTCATACACAAAACTTTGTTTTGCTTACTTAGGAAAAAGGATTAAAACCAAGTATAAAATTTCTTGGTATCTTTAATGTATAATACACCCAAGGTAAAAAACATTCTACACACACACACACACCACACACACACATATATATATATATATATATGTTAAAGATACCAAGCTATTTTAATATATACATATATATATATATATATATAAATAAAATATGTGTCTACATAGAAAGGTATCCTCCTTCCATACATTCTTGCTCAATGGACTAAAATTCTCAAGGGAGCACAAGCAACATTAATAATGACATAATAACTATAAATAATTTAGTGGAAATCAGATGTCTGTGGAGGAGTGGTTAGTTGTTATTACAGCTGAAGCAACTAAGGCTATGAGGACAGTATATCATTTCTGTTATTTTGTCCGTGTACGTATGTATATATGTATGTATGTGTGTGTGTGTATATATTGTTCTGCTGACTAGTGTCCAGTCTACCTGTTTTGGAGAATGAAAAACTCTAGCTTCTGGAAGAAAACCCCCCCAAAAAAACTATACTTTTGTATGAGACTGGCTAACTCACCTTGTTTGTAAAAGAAGTGACCCTATTTTTGTCTAATTGAGCTGAATTTCTTCGAAAACCTTCAATATACTAAAACTAGATTCCAAATAAACAATGTACTCGTAAGAGATGTCCAAAGAGTAGGAGGGGAAAAAAAGTATGTTTTTTTAATTATTTTTTTTACCTGCTGTTTTTAAGGTGTCATTTTTTTTAATGACCCTACACATGACAGATGCCAAGACCTAAAACATAATAGTGTTGTGTAGGTAAGTGTTTAGGGACTAACTAATATGTTTCTTAAAGAGTTCAGGATTGTACTCAGTGGGGAAAACAGTATGGGGGAAATTATTACAAGAACAGAGGTGGATGGAATAAAGGAAAATGAAAAAAGAGGTTCATATGGCTGGATAATGTATGGTGTTGGCCAGTGGCTGTGCTAGGTCTTACCTGATTATAAGAAAGTGAAAGAATGGTAGTGGCCAGTTAAGTAAAGAAGTGGTCATAAAAGTGCCTATAGAAAAGGCACAGGTGCAGAAAGAGAGCACCTATGGGAAAGTGACTGAAGGGAGTCTTGTGAGAGAGGAGTCACCAATTAAACAGATTTTCCTTTTCTGCAGGAGGGGCTGGGTGCACCATCCCAAATGAGAGAAATGCTAGTGGCTGCCAAGTATGATAGTAAGGAGAAGAGTAATTATTATGAATGATGTGATAGCTAGAATGTACAGGAAGAGAGGACTTGAATATATGAATGTATGGGATAAATTTGAAGGTAGCTGTGTGCTGCAGATGATCTGTTTTTTGAGTGAAAGGGACAATGTGAAGGTGGGTAGATTGATGATGAGAAGAGGAGAGTGCATGGCTAGCGAGGGAAATGAACACTAGATGGTTGGACTGTGAGCATAAGCTACCAGGATCAGTGTGAGATAAAAATGACAAAGGAAATACAAGATAAGGATAAGAGTAGGAACTTAAGGGGCAAACTACTATTTATATACCAAAGCAAGGAGAATTACAAATAAGGGTGCAGAGTTTGTCTTGATACAATTATTCTGTAAATCATTGGTGCCAGTGAGATATGGTTAACAGAGTTTATCTATTTGAATAAAATATGATGGTCAGAGCATTTTTCAAAAAAACAGAAAGGATAAAAGGGCAGGGGAGGAGATATTATTGATGATCTCAGGTATGTGTGTGTGTGTAACTTGAAGAAAGCAGTAGCGATAATGACTTTGAAGCTGTAAACTGAGGTAAACATGAATTTTAGATATTTAATGGGTGTTGCTACAAGCCAGGAAATGTAGAGGGAGATAATTCTGAAATGTTTTGGCAGATCAGACTGTCAAGTGACAGGAAAGTAGGAGATAATAATGGACGACTTCAACTATGCAAGAATTGACTGGAAGCAGGAAAATAACATGTGAATAAGGAGATTGAATTCCTTGAGCTACCTACTTTGGGACAACTATCTTAAGCATGTAGTTGAAGCAACATGTGGGACATGAGTGTTGGATTTAATAATGTTGTCTCATACCATGATGACTGAAGATGTTACCAGTGACACCAAGGAGAGTGGTCATGTGAATTTGATGTGGGAAGTGAAGAGCAGGAGAACTATGATAAATTAAGGAGACAGACTGGTGGCATGCCGTGGCTTAATCAATAGAGGGTGAGAGAAATCAGCAGTGCATGAGACTTGATCCAAAATCGGCTACTTACGGCAATGTCAGATTGCATTCCTAGGGTTAGGAAATGTATCTAAAGTACGACTGAAATCGATAAAGCATGGAATTATGCAGGAGCATAATTGAAAGTGGATGTTATGGAGGAGATATAAAGGACAGGGTACCCCTCAGCATCATGAGAAGAATAAAGGATAAAGCTAGGAAGGTGATGACCAGTGAAAAAAGAGAAGTTGGCATATAAAAAGAGACTGGCTAAAGCAGTAGAGCAAAACCCTAGATAATTCTAGTTTATTTTGCTAATAGAGAAAAGGGTGAATATGGAAGACCGACTTTAGTTGCCAGAGATGGAACACAGGTCACATCTGCAAAAGGTGTAATGGGAATGTTCAATGAGTATTTTGGCAATGTATTTCATGAAGGAGGAGTTAGGAGTAGTGTTGAATAACAATAAGAAAGAGGACAAAAGAATGACAGTTCGTTGGGAAATCTGTGTTTAGAATTTTAAGTAACCTTGATGTTAATAAGGCTGCGAGATTAGATGGGATATTATCACATATTAAGGAAATGTGCAAAAGAGCAAGCAGTGCCCTTGACTTTTCAACAAGAGTCTGGCAACAGGATCAGTCCCAGAAGAGTTAAAGAAAGAAGGAAAAATAATACCACTGAACAAGGGAGAATTCAATAATGCCTAAATATGGTGTAGTTATGTAGTGGTATTCTCTCTCTCTCTCTCTCTCTCTCTCTCTCTCTCTCTCTTTAACACAAACCCAGATTAATAAGAATTAAAATCTTTCAACAGAGCAGAAAAGGTTTGTTAAGCGGAGGATCTTGCTTTAGTACCTACAAGGTTACATTTTATAATAGAATGACTAATGTTGTCATATGGAGATGCGTATACTGATATTTCTCAATTTGGCCGCATTTGATAGAATACACATGATAAACTACTACTGAAAGTGAACAAGATGGGAATGAATAGTTAGTTGCTAGCCTAGTTACAGGGATAGATGACTGATAGGAGCCCGCAAATTGTGTGTGGGGATGCAGTATCCCGAAAAAGGAAGTTGACAAGTGGGGTACCAGAGGGTTATGTTTCAGGACCACTGTTGTTTAATTTATATATATCAATGGATCAAGGTTTGAGAGGAGATACTAATTTGTTTGCTGATGCTAAATTAAGAAGAGAAATATCAGGCAGGAGGTTCTGATGTAATGCTTTTGCAAGAGGATTTGAATTGGTTGGTGCTTTGGGCTGAAGAATGGAATATCACATGAACATTGCTAAATGCAAAGACGTACACTTATGCCAGAAAAGATGGCTCTCACCCCCTTTTCTACGGATATGGAAAAGGGGTTGATAGCTCCAATGTATAAGGCACGAGGGCCACATGTGGATTTCTGTGCACAGATCGGGTTACCTGGTTATGTGGGTGATACAGAAACATGAGAGAGAGAGAGAGAGAAGCAAATAACTACAACTGTCTCAGGACTTTTAAAGTTGAGTATGAGAGAAAATTAAGAGAATGTGATCTGCAGAGATTGGTAGATAGGAGGAGAGGGTGATGTTATTTAGACCAACTTGAGCCAATTTAGTAAAAGAAGCCTATCAGACAGATTCAGGGGAATTATTGCATAGCATAATAGGTGATGGGAAAATGAGAGGTCATCCCTGAAAACTGTATACAGAGGTCACGTGAATAAGGAAGTGAATAGGAGATTTTTTTGTGTAGATGGCAAAAAATCTCCTATATAGTGAATTGAGTGGAATGTATTGCCAGAGTGGGTGGTGAATGTTCCAACAATGAACATCTTCAAGGAAAGGTATAATAGCTAGTGTGATCTGTTGGTGTTTGATGTTCAGACTCCATGGAGGGTTGGAATACTAATATTGAGGCATGAGAGGCTATAATTTACAGAAATCTATTGGTTTTTTTTCTTTTTCTGCTTTGAAATTACAAAGCTCGGGCAACATAAAGTAATCAGTTTGATTATTTCATTTTGTGATTTCAAACAGAATTCAAAACTAAAGAAATGAAATGAAGTACTCAACTTCTTACAATGCTAAAAAACTTAAAATACAGAAATAAAAAAAAAATCCAAAGCAGTAGAAAATTAATATAACTTAACATTTTTTTTGAATAATAGATTATTTATTATATTTTATATTGGGAGTTACAAAGGAAAGAACAGTTCACAGCAAAAATAAATGGTATTATTTTGTATAAAATTTTACAAAATTTTAAATTTTATAGTTTTTAATAATAAAATTTTTAACTTTTACTGTAAATATCATGCAGAATGTGAAACTGATATGTTGCTTAATAATGACTAATAATTTTAG
The DNA here is from genome assembly GCF_054136105.1 of Typopeltis vanoorti. Lineage (NCBI taxonomy): Eukaryota > Metazoa > Arthropoda > Arachnida > Uropygi > Thelyphonidae > Typopeltis > Typopeltis vanoorti. The sequence goes on from NC_143553.1 coordinate 144,583,734, forward strand.
AAATCAGTGGCGTGATGAACAGTTTCAAAAAAAAAAAAAGAAGAAAAGAGAGTGAAGTAAGAGTCAGAAAGAAAATTTCCTCTGTAAAATTTTAACTTTTTCATCACTTTAATAAGGAGAAAGTTACACATTGAATACAAACACTATTTTCTGTACTTTTTTAGGGTAGAAAATAGTGGAATAGGGAAATAAGATATAATTTTCACAAATATACTTATTCATATATAGTTATATTACTGTACTCTGAAAAAAATATGTTTTTGAAGTTATGATAATTATTCAACATTTTATTTCTTTTGGACCAAAAAGAAGATAAAAGATATTTATAAGTCTGAAAAGTTCCGAAAATTGTTTTACTTCTCTGCATTATTTTTAAATGAAAACGCTATATTTATATGAAAATAAAATATACAAAATAGGGAAATATGTAAAAACTCTCCTTGCAAAATTAAATTATTTGATGACAAGAGCATAACTTATCCTTTTATTACTTTTACTTTTCCGTTTTATTTATATATAACTTTCATTTGTTGTTCAAAAATAAAATTTATTAGTAGATGCTCATAGTCAAGAACATACTTCAATTGCAGTTAATTAAGGGATTTTTTCCTTAAGTGATGAAATGATTCCACACTAAATTATAAGTGCCAAGAAAGCAATGCTGATTTCCATTTTATCTGTACTGGAAATTAGAATATAAAATGATCTAGTTTATCCATTGAAGGCAAGATAGGATATGGACAGTTAACCTATTATCAGTAATTTTTCCACTGATTAACACCCAAAAATATCATATTATTCAACTAAATCTGCCGATGAATAATTGTGTTTGTGTGTGTGTGTGTGTGTGTGTGTGTGTGTGTGTGTGTGTGTGTGTGTGTGTGTGTGTGTGTGTGTGTGTGTGTGTGTGTGGATTTCAAATTATATAATTAACATATTTCCTTACCAGACATTCGTTTTGCTCTCTCCCTTAGGCATGGCGTAAGATACCTTTCTCCTAATGATCTCATTACATGTCCTAACCCACTTCTTAACTCCATGCTGGAACCTGAATGGACTAGAGCAGCCTGAACATGGCTATCTGATAAAGTGTGCTGTAATCCCAGACCATACCTAAAAATAAATAAATAAAAAATAAAGTCAGGACAATAGTCAAATTTAATTTCAAATGACAATATTTTTTTTATAAAACAAAAAAAAAATTAATCCTTAGAATTAATTCTAAGGCCATCTGTAACATACACATTTAGAGTATATCTGAGTATAA